>NC_051316.1:15780225-16076657 GCF_015220235.1 Choloepus didactylus | reverse complement strand
ATTTTAACAAATGTACCATATCTATTGCCAAAATGTTATTAGTAGGGAAAACTGTGGGCGTGTGTGTGTGGGGTGAAGTGAATATGGGAACTCTGCACCTTCTGCATGATTTTCTGTAAACCTACAAACTGTTCTTATAAAACATATGAAAAATGGCTATGATATGGCATAAATTTAAATCTCAATTCACTACCTACTTTGTACAAATAGGCATACATAATAGCTACTTTATAAAGCTCATTTCATGCTTAAATAATTGCATGGGGTTGCATGATAATTAGAATGCTACAGATGAAGAAAATGGAGCAGTGGTGGCTCCAAAGTAACTGAACATGTGACAACATGATGAACCTGAAGACATCATGTTGAGTGAAATAAGCCAGATACAAAGGGACAAATATGTATGACCTCACTGATATGAAATTACTAGAATAAGCAAACTCATAGAGTCAGAATCTAGAATACTGTCTACCAGGGGATGGGGTGGGGGTAGGGAATGTAGAGTTAATTCTTAAATTGTACAAAGTTTCTATTTGGGTTGATCATAAAGTTTGATAATGAAGGATGGCAATGGTAGCAAAACCTAGTGAATGTAATTAATTGCACCAAATTATACATGTTAATGGGGTTAGCAGGGGAAACTGTTGGTTGTATATATGTTAGAATAAAAATTAAAAAAAAAAAAAGGACACAAACAGTAAACTCTATTGTAAACAACAGACTTTAGTTAATAGTACAATTATAAAAATGTTCTTTCATGAACTGTAACAAATGTACCACACTAATGCAAGTTGTTAACAATAGGGTGGTATATGGGGACTCTGTATCTTATGCATGATTTTTCTGTAAACCTACAACTTCTTTAACAAAAAAAAAAAATAATTAAAAAGAAAGCTTGACTCTAAAGCCAATGTCTCTCCAACAGAAAATGGGTTGGGGGAGGGGAGGTGCTGCACCAAACATTGGCAGGAGGTTATGTTTGGGGTGCAAAGAGGTGTTCCTCTTTACTCTGTAACTAATTCGTTTATGGACATGTCTCCTCAAAGCAATATTCATTGATGATTAACAGTGTTAAATATTGGTTCTGTACTATTTCACAGTTGTGCACAGCAAGCTTAAGTAATGTTTCTTTTTTTTTCTTTTTCTAATAAACTTTTATTCTAGTCACATATATATATACAACACAAAATTTTCCCTTTTAACCAAATTCAAATGTAAATTTCAGTGCTCTTAATTACATTCACAATGTTGTGCTACCATTGCCACCATCCATCACCAAAACTTTTCTATCACCCAAATGGAAACTCTGTACAATTTAAGTATTAAGTAATGTTTCTTGAGGTAGCATGATGGATGTGTTTGGAATATCAATGCCACCAGTCCAGGGGAGGAGTGGAGAAAAGTCCTGTGTTCCAAAGGGAAAAGAGAAAATTGTCCCTTATCTTGGGAAAGTTCATTTCCAGAGAAGGAAGGTGGAGCTTGCCAAGTGCTAAAAAGGGGCTTAACTGGGCCGCTCCCTCTAGGTTCTTTTTGCAGGACTCTTGAGAGATAACCCTGAGGCTCCCTGATGGGAAGGACACAGGTGCACCATGGCTTCTGACAGTGAGTTCCCATTCCCTTTTGTAGACCCTTTTGGCAGGAGAATCTGCCCAGTGTGGACTTTCCCCTCCTTTGGTGATGTATTGTGGATTGTGAAGAGTGGCTTTCACTTGATGAAATTGCCTTCAAGTTTCCTGCCTACTGTGACATCTGGTGTGGAGACCTGAAAGGGGGAAAGGCTGTTTGTGGCTGTAACACAATACTGTGAATGTGATTAATATCACAGAACTGTAGACCCAAAAGTGGTTAAAATGGGAAATTTTGAGTGGTATATATATATTACAACAAAAAATTAAAAAAAAAAAAGAGCTTAGCAGGTATAGAGTTTCTGTTTGGGATGATAAAATGTTCTGGAAATAGATAGTGGTGATGATTGCATAAAGTTGGGAATGTAGCTGCTGCCACTGAATGGTATACTTAAGAATCGTTAAAAGGTAAATTTTACATTTTGTATATTTTACTATAATAAACTGTTTTAAAAAACCTAAAAAATCATTGTTGAGGAATTTAGGAAGTTAGAAAGGGTCCATGGGTGATACAGGTTTTTCATCTCAGAAATGTGGGCATTTTCCCTTTGCAGGGTGGAGTGGCACTCTCAGGAGCTCTATTTGGGCTGAGAAGAGGCTGACTTCCCCTTCACAGATGAGTGCTAGGAGGGGAAGAGAGGCTGCAGCTTCTTCTGTGTCTTGTACTTGACCTATTTTATTACACAGAGTGGATTCTGTTTTGAACTGAGTCATAAAGCAATCCCCAATTTTAGGATATCTCCAACTATGATGGACTCAGGAGGTCCAAAGCGAAAATTGAGGACTGGGGAGCTCTCCCAAATCACAGGGGAAAATACATAAGTTAATGTACAGGATTTCCTCGATTTTAGGTTTTTCTCACATGCCCTTTCCTTATGTTCTGTTTTTGGCATCTGTCAATATTCATGTGTTTGTATATGTAGTGAATAAACATGACTAGGAGTCTAGGAAGAGCTAGTCATGCCCATTTCAATTTATGTGGGCATGTGCACAAAGTCGTGATTTAATATTGCAGACACCCACAATAGTATTTGGGCATGCTGACTGGCAGGTATCCATAAGGCCAGCAGGAGATCCCTGAGTTGGGAGATGGCGGGAGAAGTCTGGGAGGTTGTTCTGAGTTGGTATTTTGTGGAATTCTGCAAATAGAACTTGCAGGGACATGGAGAAGTGAGAGGGTTTTGCAAAATGACCTGCGCTTTAAGCATGGAAACGACTTCCCTCTTATTGGGAAGCTCTGGGTTCTAAACTGAATGGGAAAGGAGAGAAATTGTCAGGTTTCACACACAGGTGAACGGTCCTTCTAAGGGTGTCTTCTCTTCTCTTAAACTGTGTCTGTCTCAGTACCTAAAGGAGGCCAGAGGCGCAGGAGAACCAAATTTGATAAGAATCAGTACGAGGTTCTGATGGAGGCATTTGAAAGGGACCCTTATCCTGGAATTACTGTCAGAGAAGAATTGGCTGAAATAACCCAGATCCCAGAGCCTAGGATCCAGGTAAAGTATAAATGTAGCTATTTATATCTACACCTTAAGGTGATAGGAGGGTACTGGGATTGAGGAAACAAGCATTTATTCAGTGCTGAAATTTTAAATTTTAAACGCAGAAATATAAAAATACTTCTTCATTCATTTAAAAATAACAATAAACCCATTACATGTTCACACACACACACACACACACACACACACACACACGCACCACACACTATATTTTCAAGACCAGAAAATTCCTTGAGAAGAACAGCAATAGAAGACAGCTGGATTCTCAGATCTGCTCTTGAATTCCATCTGAGACATGTCATATAGTCTCTGGAAAACTCCACTGTACATTTATGAGAGAATGGGAAGGAAAAAGGCAAAAATCATGTCTTAGAATTGTTAGGAAAATGGTTTTGGCCTCACAAGGATCTCTGAAGGGGTGTCAAGTGTTCCCAGGGATCCCAGATCACATTTGATAGGTTTTGTTCTTGTCCTAGTGGTTCTCAACTGTGGGGGCACCCTGGGGAAAGAACTTTAATAAATGACCCCTGGGCCCCCTCCAGAAATTCTGATTTAATTGGCCTGAGGTACAGCCCGGCAATGAGGATTTTTACAACTCCTTGGGTGATTCAAGTTGGCAGTCAAGCTTGAGAACCACTGCTGTAAATTAAATTAAATCAGACTCTGGGAGTGGTGCTCCAAGTATCCACATTTTTTTGGGGGGGGTGGAAGTTCCCCAGGTGTTTCCAACATGTAGCGGGGACTGCAAATCCCTGTCCTAGACCCAGGGTTTTTTTTAGCTGCATGTTAGAACCACTTGGGGAACTTCTACAAACTGCCAGTGCTCCATCCCCAACCATTTGAATCAGGATTTCTAGGAGTGTTACAGATATCCACATGTTTTTAAACTTCACAGGCAATGATCTGGGTGTGTAGAACCCCTGCCCTACATGCTGGTTCTTAAAGTTGCCTGCACATTGTCATCACCTGGAGAGTTTTAGCATGTCCTGATTTCTGGTCCTCCGCCCCCGGATTCTGATTTCATTGGTATGGGGTTCAGCCTGGGATTGGGGGTATCTGAAACACCCACGGGGTGGTTCTTATGTGCAGCAACATTCGAGGGTCACCCCACAGCGTCTCTCTCGCTACCTGGCAGGTCTCCTATTCTGGTACCAGTCATCTGCTGCGGCAAGCCCAACTTCAAACTGTCACCCCCACCCCTGTCACCTTGGAGCTTCTGCAAGGCAAGAACTGTACCCCGTTCACCAGTTTCTTCCCAGCTCTTTGCTTAGAACCCGGCACCTAGGAGGCGCATGATAAAGATGGTGCTAGAGATGCTACAACAAGAGTGAACATTCATTGAAGATTTGCTATGTGGCAGGCTGTCTGTTAATAATTTTACTTTAAAATTGGACTCCTGACTCATGGAAACTATGAGATGTCAATGGGTGTTTTTCTAAGCGGGTAACTTCATGGGAATTTGTTATAGCAGCGATAGAAAATTGATACAGTATATCTTCAAATTTTTGAGACATTAGATTACAATCTTTTAGCTGAAAGTTTATCTTCTGTGAAATGGTATATTTAGTCTGTTTTTCAAAATGTGAAACAGTGAAGATTATTCCACAGACATTTTAAAAATGTTAACAGCCCCCACTCTCCCCCACAAAAAAGATCAATTGTTACCTAGCTTTATGGTTATCTTTCTATGATATTGGTGATTTCCCCCCACCCCCAAATTAAATAAAATCCCTTCAAGTGAAAAAAAAATCTATATGACCCAGAAATATTTAGGCAACTCATTGTCCAGAGGGTAAAGGGTTAATAGAAGAAGCTTGTACAAGGTAAGGAGATAACCTCCTCACCTGGAGGGTGAGGGTGACGGGGGCTTTTAGAAAAGGTAATCTGAAGGGAATTTTTCCCAATTAATTCACATCTCTTCTTTACTAAAGAATCCTGCTGCTCCAAGCTTTAAAAAAGGAACCAAGATACAGAAAAGTTTACAGATAGCCCTACATGTTCAAAGGCAATCCAACCCTTTGATTTAAAGAAAAGGAAAAGCCTTTTATCAGCTGAGAAATGCAACTCTGGGGGTGGGGGGAGCAGTAGCCCATTATAACCGTTATCACAAACCCTGAGGACTTTCCAGATATTATTTCACTGAAACCTATGACAACCCTATGAAGTAGATACAAATTTAAAGACAAAAATACTTACCTGGGAAACTTCATTAAATTGTTCAGCGTTGCAGCTAGCAGGTTCCGGATACAGTTCAGATGGTTGAATTGACACTCACTGCATCTCACAGCTTAGAGGGGGATCTGGGAGAAAGTCAGTTCTGCCTGGAGTGGTTGGCAGAGGTTGCAGTATTTTGCATTTGCGAAGGTCCCGAAGGAGGAAAACAAGATTGATTTGGAAACCTGGCGGCCCCCGAGCCAGTGTGCCAGGGTTGGGAACAGGTTAGTAGTTCCAGGAATGCCAGGCTGAAGAACTGGGGCTTTGTCTTGTAATTTGAGGTTTGAGAATACACACTTTTTTCAAAGCAGGGAGAACGTTTGTGCCATTATCATTGTCTGGAGATCTTCAGGGTATGCCTGGAGGCTGGAACTGTAAGGAGGCTAGCTTACATTCCTGATGAGAACAGGAGAGGCCAGACTGAGTGTGGGATCAAGAAGGGTGAGGAGGCCACAGAGAGGAGAGATTATTCCTGGGAGCAATGGAGCCTGGCAGGCAGCCTTCTGGACAAGCCCACTATGGTTTGGCTTCATGGGGTGATTTGTTTAGTGTCCTGCCTGAAAATGGGAAAAGAAGAGGAGGAGCTGATTGTGTTTGGGAAGAGGAAAAGAGGAGGGATGACTCATGGTTGTTTTGCACAGAGGACTAACTTGGCTTGGGTGAAGTCTCAAAAAGATACACAGAAGAATTGGAAATGAACTAGGATTCATGGTGGAAAGAGGCATTTACAGAGTGGAGTCTATTCTTTTTGTTACTGTTGTGAAAATATAGACCACCCAAATGAGAACAGAGGCTACTGATGCAGAGCTTGTTGTATGTAGCAAGGGAGTCAGCCACCAACACTTACTTTTAGCAGGAACTCAAAGGCAGGCAGGGGAGCGGGAAAGCTTTATTGAGAAAGAGGGGAAGGGCCCAGGAATACCCTAATCGGAGACTGTTGGCATGGAAAGCTGGATGTGGGCTAATGAGAAATGGGGCATCCTATGGGATTGGTTAGGAGAGTGTATTTGGCTTTTTCTGGCTGGTTCTGATTTGGAAGAGGGTGGGACATAAAACAGGGCAGGTGGCAGTCATTGACCAAGCCCTGGTAATCTGGGGCTGTTTGCGGCAGAAGTGGAGGGTTGGAGCTCTGTTGTCCAATGTGGCCTAGCTACCAACTGTTTGTATATTCAACCTTTCACTATTTTCCCAGAGCCGAGCACATAGTAGGTTTTTAAATACATATTTGATTATTTTGATAAACTCTTGCTTAAAAAAAAACAAAAGGCAAAGCTCCTCAGAAATTTTTAAAAATTCTGTCTGGTGGGACTGGGGAGGCTTTTTTGGAGAGATTATCTTTGACTTGGGTAACAAAAGATGAAGTGCAGCTGGTAAGGTGGAGAAAAGAAGGTAGCAAGAAAGAAAGTCCAGGCACAGAGGAAAACTTGAGTGAAGGCCCAGAGCATGAGAGCACCAGCATTTCATGGATGCCCAGAATCATTGCAGCACACTGCCCCAGGACCGTGTGTGTGTGTGTGTGTGTGTGTGTGTGTGTGTGTGTGTGTGTGTGTGTGTGTGTGTGTGTGTGTGTGTGTGTGTGTGTGTGTGTGTGTGTGTGTGTGTGTGTGTGTGTGTGTGTGTGTAAAAGGTGTCACTGCCCGTGTGCACTTGCCCATGTGCACATGGGCATAAAGGGGTGCTTTGGGAAGGTTTTACTGGAGGGTAAGTGGGACTACGTGGTGAATGGTTTGAATCAGCCTGCCCAAGGAATTTGCTTTTATTTTAAACTCTACTAGAAATGGTTTTACTTGCAACTATTAACCCCAGGTCTCATACTCCCTGGTAATGAAAATTATGGGTGTAATCAGAAAATGTCATTTCTTTCTCTCCCTCCCTCCCTTCTTTCTTTCCCTCTCTCCCTCTCCGTCTCTCCTTCCATCCTACACCCTTTCTCCCTTCCTCCTTCCCTTCCTCTCTCCTTCTCTCCCTCCTTCTTTCCTCCATTTCCCCTCTCTCCCTGCCTTCCTCCCTCCCCTCTTTCCCTCTGTCTCTTCCTTCTCTTCCACCCCCCTCTCCCTTCCCCCTCTTTTCCTCCCCCTTCCTCCGCCCCCCCATGCATGGGGCCCTTCCAGGTCTGGTTTCAGAACCGAAGAGCTAGAATCCTCAAGAGAGGCCAGAGGAGGCCTCCTGGGCACAGGTCCAGGTCCCGGGGCAAGGTCAGCCTGGCGTGTGCACACCCAGCTACTCTGCCCAACAGAACCTTCTGGAGGCCCCGAGTGATGCCTGCTGCTTCTGCTCGGAGTTGGGGGATGTTTGCCGACAAGCTGTCTTCTCAGTCTATCCAAGCCTCATGGAGGAGAACATAGCCCCTCCTGACCAGAGGCCTCCGGCCAGGGCGGTGTGCCAGCTGCCTGAGGACTTCCCTTGCTCTTCCGCTTCCGGTTTGAGCCGGGCTGCTCTTCTCCAGCTTCCGGCTTCCCAGCAGTCCTTCTCACAGCTGGAAAATGGTGTCGCTGGGACTAGGATCCACGAGCGGGAATCCGAATGGAGCCAGGAGCCTAGACTCTTCCTCATGCACTGGGGCTGCACCCTGCAGGGAGAAGGGCAGCCCCCTGCATCCGGCAGACAGCAGCCTCAGCAGGCCCCGGGGCCAGGGATGGCCCCTCAGCAGCCGCTGTGCCAGCTGCCGCCGCCCCTTCCTCAGCCCCAGCAGCTCTGGCATCACCCTGTTTCTCATCCGGTTCTGCTCTCGCCTCAGCTGCAGGAAGTGGAGGTGCCTCCTGAGTATCAGCCACAGTTTCCTTCTCTTCTTCCAAGTCAGGACCTGTACGGGGAGCCCCAGAGCGCCCTCAGCCAGAGCTGTGGGGTCGGCACTTTGGCAAGCTGCCACCGCATCTAGAAAGTGGAAATGACCTAAATGTCAATTAATAGGAGACTGATTACATAAGTTATGGTTTATCCATAATGTTTAATACTGTGCAGTATTGAAAGGAAATGCAAAGATTTGTATGCTTTCACATGGAGAGGTGTCTGGGACATATTTGTTGGTGACATGAAAAGGTTGTCAGGGTGGGAGGGCATCAAAAGTGCAGAGGAAATGAGGCAGGCAGAGGACATAAGGGTTTTCTTATATGGGAGAAAAATGACATTTTTAAACATTTTTTATCCATGTATCCTTCCATTTATTGATTAAGTAAACATGGAGCACTTACAATGTTTTATAAACTCTAACAGAGAGAAGGGGCAAAAGGAACAGAATGAGGACTGCTTTATAGAAATGTGCATTTACAATAAAGCATGATTATTCGTAATATTCTATGCACACTGAATGGCCCCTGCTTTCCTTTGGGTGCCTGGTGGTGACTTTCTTGGAGCTCCCTGATCCAGTTCTTGCCTCTCCAGCTTGATCTCACTTCTCCCTATGTCCAGGCAAATGGGGCTTTCTTGAGCATGACCCTGACTCTGGGCAAATAGTTTCTTGAAAACAACATCTCCCAACTCTCCATGCAGGGTCTAAAGCAAACTCCAGAGTAAAATGAAAGGGTCTAAGCAGAGAGATAGAAATTAGAAGATGAATGAAATGCATCTCTTCTCCTCAGGAGCTCATACAGTCTAGGGGGAGCATTCCAGCATACAGCTGATAAGCTTAACTAAGGAAGATTTCTGGGGAAATCATAAAGACCCCTCTCATCTACTTGGGAGACCATGTCTTTGGGGTTACTGAGAAGCAAGATTTGGCTTTACCCAATTTATAGTTGAGGAACTGGTATAAGTTCAGAGATTAAGTCAGGGACTTCAGTGGCTCTGTACAATCTGAGTTAAAGAAAATCCAGGAGCCAAGCACAACACTGCTTCTCCAGAGAAATGATGGGTCAATCACACATTTTACCTTCTGTAGTTAACTTCCAATCTGTGAAACTAAGAAAGGGCTGACACATTCACAGATTTGAGTATGCAGCCAAAACATTTGTGAAAGACAATACAACTTCCTGTTAGGGCATCTTAATTTCTCTTGTTATCTCCATAGCTTCTGCTATATGGTCTAAAGAGTCAAAAATCTTATCTACATCATGGCTGCAGGTTTTAATTTCAAACTACTTTTGTATTTGATCAGTAGACAACCTTTTTAGCCTACAAACCCAGCCTAAGCACCCCTACCACCATTTTCTTTTCCCAAAGGTCAGTCTAAATGGAAGAGGGGTGGGTATCTGCCTCTGAACTAGACTGAATTCCATGAAGTCACAGTCTCACACAGTCCTGCATGTGGTGGTTCCTGGTGGGGATCAGTGCCCATGTGTGTTTGGTGGATGAAGGGATGTTCTGGATTTCCCATTACTGGTTTCAGAAGAAGGGAAGGGAACAGGGCTGCATGGCAGGGGAATAAGACATGAACTCTGTTCAGGTGGAGCCAGGATGAAAGACTGGCTGAAGATTGGCAAAGGGTGAAGTTGTCTATCTGATGCCCTGTCTTTCCCTGTGAAACATCTTATAATGTGTGAAAGCCAAATTTGAATTGATTAACAAACCTTAAGTGATGCCCACTACCTGCCAGGTTGTGGTAGGGGCTGGAGAGAAGGGTACTTGTTCCTGAACCATTTGTTACACACTTTCTAGCACTGTTCTCCAGTGCTGGGCACAGAATCTGCCTTCACTAAACTACTATGTGAACAATGAATATTCTCTCTCTGAAAGAAGCCCTCAACATTTCCAAATTCCTGTAGACACAAAAGTATTAAACAGAGCTGTCTCCTGCTCCATCTCCCTATGAATTTTTCTTATATTTTTCCCAGGATATTTGTTTTTGTCGGACGAAAATCTTTAAGTGTATGTGGTAGGAAATGACTATATCCAAAGATATAATCTCCTAACAGTTGTGTATGGGTGAAAGGCAGGCTCCTCTTGAGCACCTATTGGATCAGCATTCAAAGTCCTTTTTCTTCTTTGCTTAGGATCGCCTAACCAGCTGCCCCCTCTTCCTTTTTCCAGGCTTGCCCTGTCAGGAATAGCGTTGGTGGCTAATCTGAGAAAGCTGAATGGAGTAGAGGGAGGAGCCTGAGATAGGACTGTGTTTCAGTTGTGCTCCCCCACTTTCTAGATGTAGGCACCTCGGGAATATTTTTCCTTCTCCTGGAGCCTAATTTTCTTAATTACATGGGGCATATGAGTGCCTGGCTCACTTAGGTGATAAGAAGACTTCATTATAAAAATAAACAAATGCATAAAAAGAAAAGACACAATTCTCCTGTTAAGACAGAAAAGATAGTCACCACAAGCAAACTTTAAAGGCAAGGCTGGGGGGAAAATTAGAGCCTTTATAAAGGCAGAGAAATTAATAAATTCAGATAATGATGTATAGTACCCCTGAAAATGAAAATGCATCTATAAATGGACAATAAACATATTTAAAAAAGTCATCTCTCTAACTTAAAAGTAACACCCTTTAAAATAGTGAAATGCCAT
This sequence comes from Choloepus didactylus, assembly GCF_015220235.1. NCBI lineage: Eukaryota > Metazoa > Chordata > Mammalia > Pilosa > Megalonychidae > Choloepus > Choloepus didactylus. The sequence goes on along the minus strand of NC_051316.1, from coordinate 16,065,877 downwards.
CTTTATCATAGTGGGTTAAAAAATGAAAATAATCACAGATGGCCAAATATTTAGGAATATGCGTAAGAACTTTGCTTACAATGGTGAAAAACTGCAAACAATTTGTAAAGTTTAATGAAAATAACAGTTAATTTATGGATCTTCTATAACATGACCTATTAGGTACCTGTTTCAAACAATGTTCTAAATGAATATTTAATAATAAGATAGTCTTGTTTTCAACATCTAGGTGAGAACCATTTGGCTAATGAAAGGCCACATTTTATAGGGGAAGAATCTAAGCAGATAATTAGCCAAATCCAACTTCCTTCAATTCTGTTTTTCAACAAATCTCTCTGGCTGAATCTCAAGTGCCTTTAAAGGGACATAAAAACCTTTCTAATGAATCATTTGAAACTCTGAAATGCTCCTCATCCCCTGCTTAATTTTAGCACAGTTTGGTGGTGGTCAGGCAGACCTAGAAACAGAACCTGTTCATCTGAGCTGAAATCATCTGCTGAATAGCTCTAATTGTACTGGGAGAGGGGAGGGATGGGGCCAAAGATGTTTGATAAGAAATAATATCTTTGGGTTTGGTGGGAGCAGACCAAAAAAACAAGCAAGCATCAAGACAAAGATGAGCCTTCCTTCCCCTTCACATCCCCTGGAAACATTTCACAATGTCATAAATGCATTTTCACTTCTGGGAACTCTCCTCTTATCTATGCATCTTGTAGCTCTTCACTTGACTGCAGGCCCCCTTACTTATTCTAAGCTCTGTTTTCTCCCTGCCCTCTTCCTGGAAGCCTGGGGAGAAAGGCAAAATACAGCAGGATGTAGGAGATAAGGAAGGCCATTTGCTACAACCTACCAATAGGTTCCAAGGGAGATTTGGAGAATGGGAAGAATAAAGGTGAAAACTCATCCCCCAAAACCTCAATTTCTGGCTAGGTGGGACCTGATGGTTCTCTGGAGAGTATATATGACACCTGGGAGTGGCAAAAAGAACCCTGTAATTCCATCTGAAGCCTTGATTTTCCTCTTGGGTCTGGCACTGAAGATAATCTTATGGAGATAGGTAACAATTCCTGCCTACCTCACAGAGTTAGCCGAGTTGAGTATTTGAAAGAATCTCATAATGTATCAAGTGCTATGCAAATATAGGAGATTGGTGATTTTCTGTGATGGGTTGAGAATGCTAGTTCAGAATTTTCAAAATATATTTATGTCAATTTAGAATGATCAGCGAATTAAAGGGCAAAATAAGAAAACATTTATCCCATAGCCACAACAGCTTTCAATTTTAAAGTTCTTTTCCAGGGGCTGATCCTAATCTCTTTTATCTCCTAAACCCAGGCTAAAAATACCTGTTCCTTGTATGTATTTCTTTGCTTCTTGCTGATTTCTCAACTCTCTTGTTTCTCATTTCCTGCCTTCCAAATCCTTCAGTTTGATTTGTTGGTGAAAAAGCATCTTCCTTCCTTTTAATTACCCCACTCCCCTTTTTTTCTTTTATCTCCTTTATTTTCCTTTATTTCTTCTTCCTCCTTTCTCCCTCACCCCCCCCCACGGCCCATCTCTTCTTTTTGAGAGAGATAAGGGCTAACACCCACAGACATTATAATTGGCATCACTGCTTCCATCGGACTTTGAGCGAGGGGGAAACTTATCCAACCTCACTCAGCCTCGGAAAAGCCTCGTCTCTCTGTTGCCTATCCCAAAGTGCCTTGGGAGGCACAGGGTGTGTGTGTGACAAGCTCTTGTAGGCTGTGTCTCTCAACAGAGTGCAGTGCATTGGAAAGACAGTTGGCAATCAATCCCTCACCCATTTTAGAATGACACTGGGAGGGTTGGTTATAACACCAGCAGTAACAATAATTGCTGCCAATGTTAGCTAAACAACAAAAAATCTTGCTAGTACTGCATTAAGTAATTCACATACATATTTATTAAATACAGCAGTATTCGGGCGATAGAAAACTATTGTCATCATTTTACAAATGCGTAAACTATAGCTCAGAGAAAAGAAATGACGACTCAGTTGTCCAAGTAAATAGCTTCTGAAAACTGTGACTCCAAAGTCTGCCCGGGGGCGGCCGGCGGAGGGTGGGCCACCGTGGAGGCTCCGGACCGTCTGGGCGCGGGACGTGAGGCCCCCGCGCGAGGAGGGGCTGCTGCGGCCGCGCCCGGGCGCTGGCGAGGGCCGGCGACCGCCATGGAGGTGAGCAGGCCGGAGGACGACGCCTTCCTGTCGCAGCTGCACCAGATGCAGTGGCCCGTGTGCCAGCAGGTGGTGCCCGCCGCGCACGGCAACTCGCACCTGGACCGCTGCGGGCTGGTCACCCCTGAGGCCGCCCTCGCTCCCCCTGCTCCAAGCCGAGGCGGCTGTCGGAGAGCTCGGCTCTGAAGCCGCCCGCCACTCGGAGCGAGGGCCAGGGCTAAGGACACCAACGACAGCGGCGAGATCCAGAGCCCATGGAGGAAGGGGTAGCGTAAGAGGCCGGCCGCCGCTGCTAGGAGCGCGTCTCCACCAGGTGGAGACGCAGGAGGAGGAGGACGCAGGGACCAGGGGCGACGCAGACCGAGACCGGGATGGCGAGGACGAGCAGGGGACCGGGGATGCTGACGCCGCAACCTCTGCAGGGGGCGCCCGCATCCCCGGGCGTTGGCGGCCCAGGAGATCAGGCAGATGCTGGAGGGGAAGCCTCTGGCCGAGAAGACGCGTCCTGATGCGCTGCTGGACTACATCCGGCAAAGCAGAGAGGCCTGGGGCAGGAGACCCTCCTCGGGTCTCCCCTGGAGACGACCGAAAGCCCCTCCCTTATCCTGTGGGGGCCGCCGGGCTGTGGCAACACCACTCTGGCTCACATCATAGCCAACAACAGCAAGAAACATAGCATAAGGTTTGTGACGTTATTGGCAACAACGTCAACTGATGCGCAATTTTTGCGCGAGATGTCATAAAACAAACTCAAATGAAAAGAGCTTTTTCAAAAGGGAAACCACTCTTTCTATTGACGAAATTCATTGGTTCAATGAATCTCAGCAGGACGCTTTCTTTTCTCAGGTGGAATGTGACAGGGTTTTTGTTTCTTCCAAGTTGCTTTGGTCTTCTCTTCCATCTTAGAGACTTTCCTTACATGTCTGGTAATCCATGTTTGGTTGCCCAGGATCAAAATAGTGAAACTAAAAAACTTAAGTTCTGTAAGTGGTCCGGGTTTGTTAACCAAACAATTGGCTGTGGGATGATTTGGGGCTACAGGTTATTGGAGAGCCCATGTGTCATTATCATTAGGTTTTCCCTCACGTGCTTCTCCGATTCTCCAGAAAGTAATCTTCCCATCTTCTGCTTAGAGGGTTGGTATCTGATTTTAAGCATTCTGAAAACCAAAACGGCTGGCCATCTCAGCAATCAGTTTGTACTCTCCTTATCAAACCCCCTCCCTTTTTTAAAAAAATTCATTTTATTGAGATATATTCACATACCATGCAGTCATACAAAACAAATCATACATTCGATTGTTCACAGTACCATTACATAGTTGTGCATTCATCACCAAAATCAATCCCTGACACCTTCAGTACCACACACACAAAAATAACAAGAATAATAATTAAACTGAAAAAGAGCAATTAAAGTAAAAAAGAACACTGGGTGCCTTTGTTTGTTTGCTTGCTTGTTTCCTTCCTCCATTTTCTACTCATCCATCCATAAACTAGACAAAGGGGAGTGTGGTCCATATGGCTTTCCCAATCCCATTGTCACCCCTCATAAGCTACATTTTTATAAACTCGTCTTCAAGATTCATGGGTTCTGGGTTGTAGTTTCATAGTTTCAGGTATCTACTGCCAGCTACCCCAATTCATTAGAATCTAAAAGGAGTTGTCTATATTGAGCATAAGAGTGCCCACCAGAGTGACCTCTCGACTCTTTTTGGAATCTCTCTGCCACTGAAGCTTATTTCATGTCCTTTCACATCCCCCTTTTGGTCAAGAAGATGTTCTCCATCCCACGATGTTGGGTCTACATTCCTCCCTGGGAGTCATATTCCACGTTGCCAGGGAGATTCATGTCCCTGGGTGTCTGATCCCACGTAAGGGGGAGGGCAGTGATTTCACCTGCCAAGTTGGCTTAGCTAGAGAGAGAGGGCCACATCTGAGCAAAAGAGGTATTCGGGAGGAGGCTCTTAGGCACAATTATAGGGAGGTCTAGCCTCTTCTTTTCAGCAGCAGTCTTCCCAAGGGCAAGTCCTGTGGTAGAGCGCTCAACCCATGAAACGACCAGTCCCCTATGTCTGTGAGCACATTAGCAACCATTGAGGTGGGGCAGCCCAATACCCCTGCATTCTCCAACAGCTCCTCAAGGAGGCTCCACATATTTTTTTCCTTGTTTTTTTTTTTTTTTTTTTATTAACTCTTTTTTTTAAATGAACTGTATAAAAATTTTTTTTAAGAAAACATACAATAAAAGAACATTTCAAACAGACCATAACAAGGGAGTAAGAAAAAGACAACTAACCTAAGATAACTACTTTAATTCCAACACGTTCCTACTCTATCCCAAGAAAGTTACCTAATATAGCAACATTTCTGTGAACTTGTTCCTACTATACCTATCAGAAATTAACACACCGTAGTCATTCCTGGGCATTCCCAGAACGTTAAATTTACCCACGATTGCTTATCATTCCCCCTTCCTTAATTGCTCTCTGTCACTAGCTCCCCTGTATTCTACATTATAAAACATTTGTTTTACATTTTTCACTGTCACATTAGTGGTAGCATATAATATTTCTCTTTTTGTGCCTGGCTTATTTCACTCAGCATTACGTATTCAGGGTTCATCCATGTTGTCATATGTTTCACGACATCGTTCCTTCTTACTGCCGCATAGTATTCCATCGTGTGTATATACCACATTTTATTTATCCACTCATCTGTTGAAGGACATCTGGGTTGTTTCCATCTCTTGGCAATTGTGAATAATGTTGCTATGAACATTGGCTTGCAGATGTCTGTTCATGTCACTGCTTTTAGATCTTCCAGGTAAATACCGAGAAGTGCAATCGCTGGATCGAATGGTAACTCTATATCTAGTTTTCTAAGGAACTGCCAGACTGACTTCCAGAGTGGGTCAACCATTATACAGTCCCACCAACAATGAATAAGAGTTCCAATTTCTCCACATCCCCTCCAGCATTTGTAGATTCCTGTTTTTTTAATGGCAGCCATTCTAATTGGTGAGAGATGGTATCTCATTGTGATCTTAATTTGCAACTCTCTAATAGCTAGTGAAGCTGAACATTTTTTCATATGTTTCTTGGCCATTTTTACCTCCTCTTCAGAGAACTATCTTTTCATATCTTTTGCCCATTTTATAATTGGGTTGTCTGTACTACTGTCATTGAGTTGTAGGATTTCTTTATATATGCAAGATATCAGTCTTTCATCAGATATATGGTTTCCAAATTTTTTTTCCCATTAAGTTGGCTGCCTCTTTACCTTTTTGACAAATTCCTTTGAGGTACAGAAACTTCTAAGCTTGAGGAGTTCCCACTTATCTATTTTTTCTTTGTTGCTTGTGCTTTGGGTGTAAAGTCTAGGAAGTGTCCGCCTAATACAAGGTCTTGAAGATGTTACCCTACATTATCTTCTAGGAGTTTTATGGTACTTTCTTTTATACTGAGATCTTTGATCCATTTTGAGTTAATTTTTGTGTAGGGTGTGAGGTAGGGGTCCTCTTTCATTCTTTTGGATATGGATATCCAACTCTCCCAGCCCCATTTGTTGAAAAGACTGTTATGACCCAGTTCAGTGACTTTGGGGCCTTATCAAAGATCAGTTAGCCATAGATCGGGGGGTCTATCTCTGAATTCTCAATTCGATTCCATTGATCTATATGTCTATCTTTGTGCCAGTATCATGCTGTTTTGATGATTGTGGCTTTATAATAAGCTTCAAAGTCAGGGAGTGTAAGTCCTCCCACTTCGATTTTCTTTTTTAGAGTGTCTTTAGCAATTCGAGGCATCTTCTCTTTCTAAATAAATTTGATAACTAGCTTTTCCAAGTCTGCAAGGTAGGTTGTTGGAATTTTGATTGGGATTGCATTGAATCTGTAGATGAGTTTGGGTAGAATTGAGAACTTAATGACATTTAGCCTTCCTATCCATGAACATGGAATCTTTTTCCATCTTTTAAGGTCGCCTTCTATTTCTTTTCATAGAGTTATGTAGTTTTCTTTGTATAGGTATTTTATGTCTTTGGTTAAGTTTATTCCTAGGTACTTGATTTTTTTTAGTTCCTATTGAAAATGGTATCTTTTTCTTGAGTGTCTCTTCAGTTTGTTCATTTCTAGCATAAAGAAACATTACTGACTTACGTGCATTAATCTTGTATCCTGCTACTTTGCTAAATTTGCTTATTAGCTCTAGTAGTTGTATCATCAATTTCTCAGGGTTTTCCAGATATAAGATCATATCATCTGCAAGCAATGTCGGTTTTACTTCTTCCTTTCTAACTTGGATGTCTTTTATTTCTTTGTCTTGCTGGATTGCCCTGGCTAGTGCTTCCAGCACAATGTTGAATAACAGTGGTGACAGCAGGCATCCTTGTCTTGTTCCTGATCTTAGAGGGAAGGCTTTCAGTCTCTCACCATTGAGTACTATGCTGGCTGTGGGTTTTTCATATATGCTCTTTATCATATTGAAGAAGTTTCCTTCAATTCCTACCTTTTGAAGTGTTTTTATCAAAAAGGGATGTGGGATTTTGTCGAATGCTTTTTCAGCATCTATTGAGATGATCATTTGATTTTTCTCTTTTGATTTGTTAATGTATTGCAATACGTTCATTGATTTTCTCATGTTGATTGATCCTTGCATGCCTGGAATGAACCCCACTTGGTCATGGTGAATGATTTTTTTAATGTGTCTTTGGATTAGATTTGCAAGTATTTTGTTGAGAATTTTTGCGTCTATATTCATTAGGGGGATTGGCCTGTAGTTTTCCTTTTTTGTAGCATCTTTGCCTGGTTTTGGTATTAGATTGATGTTAGCTTCATAAAATGAGTTAGTCAGTGTTCCATTTTCTTCAGTGTTTTGAAAGCGTTTAAGTAAGATTGGTGTCAGTTCTTTTTGGAAAGTTTGGTAGAATTCCCCTGTGAAGCCATCTGGCCCTGGGCATTTATTTGTGGGAAGCTTTTTGATGACTGATTGGATCTCTTTGCTTGTGATGGGTTGGTTGAGGTCTTCTGTTTCTTTTCTGGTCAGTCTACGTTGTTCATATGTTTCCAGGAAATTGTCCATTTGCTCTACATTATCCACTTTGTTGGCATACAGTTGTTCATAGTATCCTCTTATAATTTTTTTAATTTCTTTGGGATCCTCAGTAATGTCCCCTTTCTCATTCATTATTTTGTTTATATGGGTCTTCTCTCTTTTTGATTTTGTCAGTCTAGCTAAGGGGCTTGTCAATCTTGTTGATAGTCTCAAAGAACCAATTTTAGTGTTATTTATCCTCTCTATTGTTTTTTTTGTTCTCCATGTCATTTATTTCTGCTTTAATCCTTGTTATTTCTTTTCTTCTATTTGGTTTAGGATTGGTTTCCTGTTCATTTTCTAGCTTCTTCAGTTGATCCATTAGTTCTTTGATTTTGGCTCTTTCTTCCTTTTTAGTATATGCATTCAGTGCTATAAATTTCCCCCTCAGTACCACTTTTGCTGCATCCCATAGGTTTTGGTATGTTGTGTTCTCATTTTCATTCGTCTCTATATATTTAGCAATTTCTCTTGCTATTTCTTCTTTAACCCACTGATTGTTCAGGAGTGTGTTTTTTAACCTCCAGGTATTTGTGAATTTTCTAAGTCTCTGGCGGTTATTGAATTCTAATTGTATTCCATTGTGGACAGAGAATGTGCTTTGAATAATTTCAATCTTTTTAAATTTACTGAGCCTTTTTTTATGTCCCAGCATATGATCTATTCTGGAGAAAGTTCCATGAGCACTAGGGAAGTATGTGTATCCTGGTGATTTGGGATGTAATGTTCTGTATTATGTCTGTTAAATCCAATTCATTTATCAGGTTGTTTAGGTTTTCAATTTCCTTATTGGTCTTCTGTCTGGTTGATCTATCTATAGGAGAGAGTGATGTGTTGAAGTCTCCCACAATTATTGTGGAAACATCAATTGCTTCCTTTAGTTTTGCCAGTGTTTCTCTCATGTATTTTGTGGCACCTTGATTGGGTGCATAGACATTTATGATTGTTATTTCTTCTTGTTGAATTGCCCCTTTTATTAGTATGTAGTGGCCTTCTTTGTCTCTCAAAATATCCCTGCATTTAAAGTCTATTTTATCTGAGATTAATATTGCTACATCTGCTTTCTTTTTGCTGTAGCTTGTAAGAAATATTTTTTTCCATCCTTTCACTTTCAATTTCTTTGTGTCCCTGTGTCTAAGATGAGTCTCTTGTATGCAACATATTGATGGTTCATATTTTTTTTATCCATTCGTGAATCTATATCTTTTAATTGGGGAGTTTAATCCATTTACATTCAATATTATAACCATGAAGGCATTTCTTGAATCAGCCATCTTTTCCTTTGGTTTATGTTTGTCATATATATTTTTTCCCTCTCTCTATTAATAACCTTTAATGTACCCATACTGAATGTCTTTAGTACTAAACCTTTCTCCATATCTTTCTATCCTTTCTTTGTTTCTCTGTCAGTAGGGCTCCCTTTAGTATCTCCAGTAGGGCAGGTCTCTGGTTAGCAAATTCTCTCAAGCATTTGTTTGTCTGTGAAAAATTTAAGCTCTCCCTCAAATTTGAAGGATAGCTTGACTGGATAAAGAATTCTTGGTTGGAAATTTTTCTCTCTCAGAATTTTAAATATGTCATGCCACTGCCTTCTTGCCTGCATGGTGGCTGCTGAGTAGTCACTACTTAGTCTTATGCTGTTTCCTTTGTATGTGGTAAATTGCTTTTCTCTTGCTGCTTTCAGAACTTGCTCTTTCTCTTCTGTATTTTACAGTCTGATCAGAATGTGTCTTGGAGTGGGTTTATTTGGATTTATTCTATTTGGAGTTCACTGGGCATTTATGATTTGTGTATTTATGGTGTTTAGAAGATTTGGGAAGTTTTCCCCAACAATTTCTTTGAATACTCTTCCTGGACTTTGCCCTTTTCTTCCCTTTCTGGAACACCAATGAGTCTTATATTCAGATGTTTTATATTATCTATCATATCCCTGAGGTCTATTTCAATTTTTTTTTTTTATTTTTTTCCCCATTCTTTCTTTTGTTCTTTCATTTTCCATTCTGTCATCTTCCAGGTCACTGATTCATTGTTCAACTTCCTCTAGTCTTGTACCATGAGTATCCAGAATCTTTTAAATTTGGTCAACAGCTTCTTTAATTTCTATAAGATCATCTGTTTTTTTTATTTACTCTTGCAATTTCTTCTTTATGCTCTTCTAGGGTCTTCTTGATGTGCTTTATATCCTGTGCTGTCGTCTTGTTGGTCATCTTTAGTTCTTTGATTAATTGCTCCAGATACTGTTTCTCTTCTGATCTTTTGATTTGTGTGCTTGGGCTTGCGTTATCCATAACGTCTGGTTTTTTCATATGCTTTAAAATTTTCTGTTGTTTTTGGCCTCTTGGCATTTGCTTAACTTGATAGGGTTCTTTTAGGATTTGTAGACCAATTGAAATCCTTATCTCTAATTTGTCAGATCTACAGCTTCCTGGAGTACATTTTCTCTAACTAACCAGCAGGTGGCATCCACGAGCAACCTATTCCCCTCAAGCTAATTCTCCCCCACTTTGTCTTTGTGGTGATTGGGAGTGTGAGTCTTATGGGGTCCAATTGGTGTACCAAGCTTGCACATGTAGTTGGTGTTGCCCACCCTGTATATGGGGCGTGTGTCTGGGCGGTCAGGGAGGGGGGGGTGGCCCTAACAATGAAATCTCCCTTGTGTTCCTGGAGATTTAAAGCTGCTGCAATAGTCTAATCCTTCAGTGCAGTCCTGCCACAGTTTGTCTCTGCTGCTGACCCACAAGTCCTTGGTATTGGCATATGGCCCCTGAGACCTGTGAATGGGTCCCTCTTCCAGGCCGTGCACCCCCAGGTCCTCTGCTGAGGGATGGCTGTGCTATGTCACAGGTGACTGCCATCCCCCCAGGGCAGTTCTGGGCTGCAGGGCTGTGTAGGGAGGCTCCCAGTCTGCTGAAAGGATGGCTGAATGGGGCATGTTAATTCACACTGCTCTGCCTTCCCAACTCTGGGACAACCAGCTGATGGTGCAGGGAAGGCTAATGTCCATGCCCGATTTTGTGGTGTGTGCATGTTATTGGAAGCACTTCCCGTCACACTGGGTTGTCTGGGGCAGCTCTGGGCTATGGGGCCAGCGATGGGCAGGAGTATTCCCTGTCCACCAGGATGATGGCTGTAAGAGGATGCCCCCCTTTTCTTGGGAAGTTGTGGTGTTTAGTGAATTTTCTCAGCCACTGGACTTATTGCCTTGTGTCACAGAGTTCTCTTAGTTCTGCTCTTGTTTTGACCTGCCCAAATTCCAAGTCTTTGAGGCTCTCTGTATTGGGCTTCTTAGAGTAATTGTTTTAGAAAAAGAGAAAAAGATAAAAAAAAAAGGGGGGGGAGAAGGCCCTCCTTGCAGATCTAATGGGTTATTGAAATGCTAAGAGACAAAGCAGTTAGGGCCATTAAGGAACAGTCCAGGGGGCAGAGAAATCAGTTTTTATTCTGGATTTGCATATGAGCCTGACTCTGCCTGATCTCTGCCCTTCCCCTTCCTATGTTCACCAGAACTCCAAAAAGCCTCTGCTTTATTTTTGGGTTTTTCTTGCTGTTTTGCTATCCCTATCTCCTCTCCACTGGGCTGGCTGCTCCCGGATTCTCTGGTGTCTGGTCTCAGTCTATCTATGACTGGAGTTTGGATCAGTAGAATGAGTTTCCGATAAGAGCCACAACTGCAGTTCTCCCTCCTCGTTCCCAGTGCTGATGGCCTCCTCCCATAGGACTGAGCCTGGCAGAGAGGGGCACGGGTCCCCTGGCCATGAAAACTTACAGATTTCACTGAACTCAGCAGTTCCACGTGTTCATGGGTGTTGTATGAAGTATGCCCAAAGTCAAATTGCTCTGCAGTGTTCTGTCCATGCAGTTCCTGGCTTTCTACCTACTTCCCTGGAGGAGTAACTAAAACATACACCTCACCGCTCCACCATCTTGCCCCACCTCCAGCACCCCCTTTTTGAGTAAATCACCCTCATGCTCACCTATTCTGGTAAACCTTTGCCCAAAGATCCTCTCCAGAGAATAGTCTTCCAGGGTCCTGCAGGATGTCATCCAGTCCTGTGGTGTGGGAAAGGGAATCTAGGGATCTAATTGCTTCTTAAACAGCTTGTTCTCAGTTGAATTCACTTTTGGCTTAGAATTCATCTTTCTTGGGTTTGCAAAATCAGTCATAACTTTTCTTGATTTTCCCAGCTTTCAAAGTTTATTGTTGCTGTTTTCTTGTTTCCTGTTGAGGGAGTATTGTATTTTCAAAGGCAGCCTCCATAATGTCTCTAATCCCACATGCTCTTCTTGCAATAATTTTGACATTCACCCATTGAAAGGCAGGGGTTTCTGATTCCTTCTCTCGACTTTGGTTGGGCTTGAGACTCGGATGGCAGATGGTGGTGGCTCTATGTGACCTCCAAGGTAAGGAAACAAAAGGAGATAACTTCCACTTGGTTTTCTTGGGCTTGGAATCCAAGCTACCATGATGTCAGGAAGCCCAACCTAGATCAGGCAGGGAGACCACCTAGAGAGGCCATGTGTAGATGTTCCAGTCCAAAGCCCAGTGAAGTCCTGGCCAACAGGCAGTAGCAATTCCACACATATGAATAAAGATGCCTCAAGATGATTCTAAGTCTCCAGCCTTTAAGTCTTCCTAGCCAAGGACCCATACATTATGGGGCAGAGACCAGCTGTCCACACTGTGCCTGGTTTAAATTCCTGAGCGATAGGATCTGTCATCATAATAAAACAATCGTTTTATACCACTAAGTTTGGGGTGGTTTGTTATGCAGCAATAGTAACTGGAATATGTGATTTTCTCTGTCCTTGTAGTTAGACTCATTTTTAAAAATCTCTTTAATTTTACTCCAGTATCTACTTTAGCACAAGGGTAAGCAAATTAAAGTCAGTGGGCAAATCTGGCCTGTGGCCTGTTTTTGTGCAGCTCTTGAGCTAAGAATGGTGTCTACATTTTTCAAGGGCTATAAAAGAAACCAAAAACAAAAAACAAAGAAGGATGTAGGACAGAGACTATATATGGCCCACAAAACCTGAACCTTTTACTATCTGGTTCTTATTTAATCAAGAAGCTATGATTTAGGGGATAATTATGATTACTGAATCGTTATATAGATATTCCTTTTTTACTTTCTGCTGTATCAGAGTAGACAGAGGGAATACCCGAAATCTCTGAGCTGTAATCCAGCTGCCTTGATCTCTGATAATGATTGTATAGCGTTTATCCTGTGCCCTTGTGATTGTAAAAACTTTGTGACCGATCCTCACTTGTACCCCTTTTATCTGGTTTTTCAACTTCTGATCACTAAAGACAATGCCTAATATTTACTCATGAAGGGTCTTGAGTCAGCCCAGAACTAACTCATCCCAATTTCAAGGCTATCTTGATCAAATGGAGCTGGATCTAACCAAATGGGCACGCCTGACATATGCAGCAGTTTAAATTTTAGCCTATTAATGACTTATACCTCATTATAATACTAAAAATCACTCCCATCATCATATTAAGGCTGTCATTTTCTTACATACGTCTGTGACTAAACATGTAATCAATTTGCACATGCTCAATAATTACATCGTTGTGCTTATTATCCTAAAACCTGCCCATCTTTTGATACTATGAAACTATCAGTTACTGCAGTTCAGAGAAGATAGATTTTTGGGCCAAATGGCTGTCTGATCTCCTCCTTTGTGCCTAGTGATAAACTCTTTCTCTCTTTGAAATCCTGGTGTCTCAGGGATTGGACATTTGAGCGCAATGTGCAGAGAACCCACCACTTTTGATTGGTATCAGTTACAGGAGAATTTGTCAAACCCTGCTCTAGGATGTATTCACTCTGCTGCCTGAACCCAGTAGTTCTATTTTTTTAATTTTAATTTTTCTGCTAATTAATAATTTCATCTAATGTTTCAATTAATTGGCATTGTGCACAGTCTCATGCACGCTGCTTTCTTGTTACATGTTAAGAGGCATCATATATATAGTACAGCAGTTAAATTTGTGCAGCCAGACTGCCTTGGTCCAATCACAATATAACATTTAAATGTTGTTTGAATTTGGGCAAGTCACTAAATCTCCCTGTGCTTCAGTTTCCTCCTTTGACAAACAGCGATAATAACAAGTCTGTTTGAAGGTCAATATTTACAAAGTGTAGTAAGCAATATATGTTAACTGTTATTGTAATTATTTTTAAAAAATCTGCTGTAACTTTATTTTTGCCTCCTTTTTATTCCAAATATTGTTTTTTGGGGGGCTTGTTGGTTTTCATTTTAACTATTTTTAAGTGTACAATTCTGTGATGTTAGGTACATTGACGATGTACAATAGATGTTCACCACTATCTATTTATAATATAATTTGTGTAATCTTATCTCTTCTTCTCTTGTTTCATTTCTCTTCCCCCTTTTGGTCAAGAAGACTTTCTTAATCCCACGATGCTGGGTCCAGGCTCATCTCTGGGAGTCATGTTCCTCATAGGGGAGGGCAGTGAGTTTACCTGCTGAGTGCTGCCCTTCTTTTTAATTCAGTTTTATTGAGATATATTCACATACCATACAGTCATCCACAGTGTACAATCAGTTGTTCACAGTAGCATCATATAGTTGTGCATTCATCACCACAATCAATTTCTCAACATTTTCATTACTCCAAAAAAAGATAAAAATAAGAATAAAAATTAAAGTAAACAAGAACACCCAGAACATTCCATCCCTCCACCCACCCTATTTTTCATTTAATTTTTGCCCCCATTTTTCTACTCATCTGTCCATACACTGGATAAAGGGAGTGTGAGCCACAAGGTTTTCACAATCACACAGTCACACCATATAAGCTATATTGTTATATGATTGTCTTATAAAGGATTATAAACATTTTGCTAACTTGTCAGTCCTTACTTTTAGGCAAAGTGCTCTTTAGATGACAGCTAAATTAACAGATACATACTAGAGTGAACTATTGGACAGTACTTCCCTTGTATTGCCCAATTTTTTTTTCAGTCATGCCTGGAGTTTGTTTCATTTATCCCTTTAAAGAACTAACTTTAGACTTTGTTGATCCCTTTTGGTCTATCTTTGTTTTTTATTTAATTCATTTCTGCCATTATTTTTATTATTGTGTGCCTTCTACTTTATAAAAAAATTATTCTTTTGTTGTATATGTCTATCTATGTAGTGGTTTCAGTTTTTAGTATGTGGTTCTGAATTTATGTTAAGATTCAGACCTAATTATTTCCCACCTGCTATTATGCTTTCCTCTTTAACCCATGAGTTAGAAATATTGACTGGTAAATTTCCAGGCAATTGGTGTTGTTTTTTAATGCTGTCTTCTTTTATTATTGCTCTCTATCTTAACTGAGTTATGCTCAGAGAATGTAGTCTAAATGACACAAATTCTTTGAAATGTGTCGAAACTCACCTCATTATAAAGCCCAAGATAATGCTTGTATATTTTCTTATAAACGTTTAAGAAGTGATGCGCATATTCTAATATGAGGGTGCAGAGTTCTTTATATGTCCATTAGATTAGGTTTGTTGATTGCATTTTAAAAATCTTTACTAATGTTTTGTTACTTAATTCATAAATCATTAAGAAATATCTTACTAGGATCATAGATTTTTCAGTTTTTCCTTGCATTTCTGTGCATTGTTGTTTAATACTTTTGAGACTTTATGTATTATTAGGTACATACCTTCTAATTGTTATATATTCCTGGTGATTTGAACTTTTAATTGGCAATAACATTTTGTTTTTGGCCTTAAAATCTGTTATATGTGATACGAATGACTACCAATTTTATTTGGCTATTATGCAGATATGTGTGCTCATCTTTTTACGTTTTCTGTTTCTATCTGTATGCTTTAGATATTTCCTTATAAATAACATGTAATTCAATTCTGTATTTGCAGACAATCTGGTGATATATTTCATTTTATTTTTGCTATTTTGTTTTGTGCTTTCTATTTACTCTAATGTTTTTTCTTTCTTTTCCTGCCTTCCCTTGTATTGTCCATTTTTTTTTTCAAATTCTGTCTCCCTTAACCCTCGATTTGTACATCTAAAAAGTGGTTAAAATTTTAAAATGCTTACAGAAGTTAACAACTTCTAAGTTTAATAAATGTATCTATTCTTCTACACTTAGAACTACCCCTCCAATGACTCCCCCCCACACACACCTTTTACATAGGAATCTCGGCCAGTATGTAGTCAAAACCATATTAGGATTTGGCCTTAGGCAGAGCTGGGATTAGGGTGAGGCAAGTGAGGCACTTTCCCTGGGTGCAAAACTTATGGGGTCACTAAATCTCAGTAATTAAGATGAATAATATGCTAATATGGCATATGAAAAATCAATATTAATGCCAAAACCCCCATGATGAACAAAAAATCAAAATTTTTATAAAGGATGAGATGTAACAGTGCCATGCTGAAGCCATATTGAAAGCTGAGGCAAAAGGAAAACGTGTGCCCCTATATACTTTTTTTTTTAGTTTTTTTTTAATTAGAGAAGTTGTGGGTTTATAGACAATCATGCCCATAAACCAACTCACCACCAACACCTTGCATTGGTGTGGAACATTTGTTAAAATTGATGACATTTGTTTGTAATTTGTACTAATATTTTTAACAGTAGTTACCTTTGTTCCAATTGATGAAAAATTATTAAAGTGGTACTATTAACTATCATCCATAGTTTATATTAGGTATATTTTTTCCACAATCCACTGTATTATTAACACCTTTTATTAGTGTCATACATTAGTTATAATTCATGAAACACTTATACTTGTACTATTAACTATAATCCATTATCTAAAATAGGGTTCACTATGTTATACAGTCCTATGTTTTATCATTTAATTTTTGTTCTATTAACCTATATGACCTAAAGTTTCCTCTTTTACACACATTCACCTATATAATTCTGTACTGTTAATTACACTCCCAACAAAGTGCTCCCATCACTACCATCCATTTCCACACCTTTCAATCAACCTAAATAGAAATTCTGTACAAATGAAACATCACCTCCAAATTCTCTAACCCCTATCTATCCCCTGGTAACCTACATTCTAGATTCTAACTCTATGAATTTGCTTATTATAATAGTTCATATCAGTGAGATCATAAGATATTTATCCTTTTGTGTCTAGCTTATCTCACTCAGCATAATGTCCTCAAGGTTCACCCATGTCATCCCATGCATCAGGACTTCATTTCTTTTTTAAGGGGGAATAATTTTCCATTGTGTATATATATATATATATATATATATATATATATATATATATATATACCACAGTTTATTTATCCATTCATCTGTTGATATATTCTTGGGTTGTTTCCTTCTTTTGGCAATTGTGAATAATGCCACTGTGAACAACAGTGTGCAAATACCTGTTTGAGTCCCTGATTTCAATTCTTCTGGGTATAAACCTAGTAGTGGGATTGCCTGGTCATATGGTAGTTCTATACTTAGTTTCCTGAGGGACCCCAAACTGTCTTCTAAAGTGGCTGCACCATTTTACATTCCCACCAGCAATGAATGAGTGTTCTTATTTCTCCACATCCTCTGCAACACCTGTAGTTTTCTGTTTGTTTAATAGTAACCATTCTTGTGGGTGTGAAAAGATATCTCATTGTGGTTTTGATTTGCACTTCCCTAATAGCTAGTCATGAGCATATTTTCATGTGTTTTTTAGCCATTTGTATATTCTCTGGAGAAATGTCTGTTCAAGTCTTTAGCCCATTTTTAAATTGGGTTGTTTGTCTTTTTATTGTTGTGTTGTAGGATTTCTTTATATATTCTGGATATTGGATATGTGGTTTCCAAGTATTTTCTCCCATTGAGTAGGCTGTCTTTTCACTTTCTTGACAAAGACCTTTGATGCACAAAAGTTTTTAATTTTGAGGAGGTCTCATTTATCTATTTTTTCTTTCATTGCCTGTGCTCTGGGTGTAAAGTCCAAGAAATCATTGCTCAACACCAGATCCCAAAGATGCTTCCCTACATTTTCTTCTAGGGGTTTTATATTCCTGGCTCTTATATTTAGATCTTTGATCCAGTTTGAGTTAATTTTTGTATATGGTGTGAGATAGGGGTCCCCTTTCATTCTTTTGCATATGGATATCTGGTTCTGCCAGCACCATTTGTTGAAGAGACTGTTCTTTCCCAATTGAATGGACTTGGAAGCTTTGTCAAAAATCAATTGGCCGTAGATGTGAGGGTCTATTTCTGATCTCTTGATTTGATTCCATTGGCCCATCTGTCTATCCCTTTGTCAATACCATGCTGTTTTTCCCACTGTAACTTTGTAATATGCTTTAAAGTCAGGAAGTGTCAGTCCTTCAACTTTGTTCTTTGTAAGGATGTTTCTGGCTATTTGGGGCCCTTTACCCTTCTAAAAATAAATTTGATAATTGCCTTTTTGATTTCTGCAAAGAAGGTGGTTGGAATTTTTTTAAATGCAATTTTTATTGAGGTATCTTCACACACCATACAATCCATCAGAGGTATACAATTAATGGCTTACGATACCATCACATAGTTGGGCATTCATCACCATGAATTTTTTTTTTTTTTAGAACATTATCATTACCCCAGAAAAAGAAATAAAAATAGAAAAAACCTAAACATCCCATACCCCTTGCCTACCCCTCCATTATTGACCCCTAATATTGGTGTACATTTGTCACTGTTGACGAAAGAATATTAAGATATTATGATTAACTGAAGTTCACAGCTTTCAATAGGTACATTTTTTCCCATATAGCCTTCTATTATTACTCCTTATAATAGTGTTGTACATGTGCTTTAGTTCATAAAAGAGCTTTTTTATATTTGTACAGTTAACCATGGACATTGTTCGCCACAAGATTCACTGTGTTATACATTCCCACATTTTAATCTCCAACTTTCCTTCTGGTGCCATAAATGACTCTAAACTTCCCCTTTTCACCACATTCACACATCACTCAGCACTGTTAATTATTCTCAGATTAACATGCTACCATCACCTTTATCCATTTCTAAAAGTTCTAAGTCTGACCTAGTTAAAAATTCTGCACATATAAAACAACTGCTCCACAATCTCCAGCCTCATTCTATATCCTGGTAACCTATATTCTAGATTTTATGTCTATGAGTTTACATATTATAATTAGTTCATATTAGTGAGATCATACAATATTTGTCCTTTTATATCTGACTTATTTCACTTAACACCACTTCCTCAAGGTTCATCCATGTTGTCTCATGCTTCAGGATTTCATTCCTTCTTACTGCTGAATAATATTTCATTGTCTGTATATATCACATTTTGTTTATCCGTTCATCTGTTGATGGACCCTTGGGTTGTTTCCATCTTTTGGCAATTGTTAATAATGCTGCTCTGCATGTTAGTGTGCAAATGTCTGTTCATGATCCTGTTTTCAGATGGCTGTTGGGATTTTTATCAGAATTGCTTTGAATCTGTAAATTATTTTGGTAGAATTGACATCTTAAAGATATTTAGTCTTCCCATCCACGGACATGAAATGTCCTTCCATTTATTTAGGTCTTCTTTGATTTCTTTTAGCAATGTTTTGTAGTTTTGTGTATGAGTCCTTTCTATCCTTGGTTAAATTTTTTCCTAAATAATTGATTCTTTTAGTTGCTATTGTAAGTGGAACTTTCTTCTTGATTTCCCCCTCAGATTGCTCATTACTAGTGTATAGAAACACTGCTGATTTTGCATGTTGATCTTATACCCCACCACTTTGCTGAATTTGTTTATGAGCTCCAGTAGCTTTGTTGTAGACTTTTTGGGACTTTCTATATATAGTATCATGCCATCTGCCAATAGAGAAAGTTTTGCTTCTTCCTTTTCAATTTATATGCCTTTTATTTATTTTTCTTACCTAATTTCTCTGGCTAGAACTTCTAGTACAATGTTGAATAACAGTGGTGACAGTGGGCATCCTTGTCTTGTTCCTGATCTTAGAGGGAGAGTTTTCAGCCTTTCACCCTTGAGTATGATATTAGCTGTTGGTTTTTCATATATACTCTTTATCATGTTGAGAAAGTTTCCTTTATTCCTATTTTTCTAAGTGTTTTAATCAGGAAAGAATGGTGGATTTTGTCAAATCCCTTTTCTGTGTCAATGCAGATGATCCTGTAGTTTTTTTTTTTTCCTTTTGTTTTGTTAATGTGGGGTATTACATTAATTAATTTTCTTATGTTGAACCACCCTTGCATACCTAGGATAAAACCCACTTGATCATGGTGTATAATTCTTTTAAGGTGCTGTTGGATTCCTTTTGCAAGTATTTAGTTGAGGATTTTTGTACCTGTGTTTGTAAGAGAAATTTTCTTTTCTTGTAGCATCTTCATCTGATTTGGTATTAGGGTGACTTTGTTCTCATAGGATGAGTTAGATGGTGTCCCCTCCTTTTCAATTTTTTGGAAGCATCTGAGCACTATCAGTATTAATTCTTCTTGGAATGATTGGTAGAATTTACCTGCGAAGCCATGTGTTCCTGGGCCTTTCTTTCTTGGGAGGTTTTTGATGACTGATTCGATCTCTTTACTTGTGATTGGTCTGTTGAGGTCATCTATTTCTTCTAGAGTCAGTGTAGGTTGTCTGCAGTGGGAGGTGGGAGGGATCCAAGCTGCTGCTGCCTCTGAGCAACTCCCAATCTGCGTGGGACCGAGTGAGGGGGAAGGAAGAGGACTTGTGGGTCCAGGACACAAGTTACCTACCTGACAGTTTTCTCTTTCACCTGTTCAGCACTTGTGGAGTCCTTCTCTGATTCCTACCATCCTCCAGAGTTTTAAGCAGGTGGATATTGTCTTTTATTTGCTGAATCTCTGGGGAGGTTTTTTCAGGTATGTCTTATGTAACCGTGTTGATGATGCTATCTCTAAGTCTACTCTTTAATATTATTAAAATGAAAGTTCCATTAGGCTGTGATTCTGGTTTGTTCACCAATGTATTCTCAGTATCTAGGATAATTCCTCTGTTTTGCCCCTTGCGTGGCCTCAATAACTTGATGGTTTCAAACTTCCCCCAGATTTCTCTTGCTTGGTTGCCTTTCAGTATAGCATGCCCTCTGCTTCTCTGAGCCGGAGCCAGGTCCTTGCAGTCCTGCTCACCTAGCCCCTCTGTATTCCAGAATTGTGATGCATGCCCTAGATCGCTGCCACTTTTACCATCCATGAGGATGGGGCATGTCTCCATATTTTTTAACCATTTAAAAAATAATTTAAAAAATAATTTTAACCATTATTTAAATGGTTAATTATCTTTTCAGAACCTTAACATAACTGAAAAATATTGAAAAATTGAAATGTAGGCTTATTGAAACTTCTAGCTGAGAAATAAATGAAACTTGGTCCTGGAGTGGCATCAAGAGCAAATGCTGAAAGAGCATTTGAGGACTGGGGCTGGTGAGACTCATCCAGGAGGGCTTTGGGTGTGGAATAACAATTTGGCAATGAGGATGGTGACATTGCCAATGACCATGAGATCTCTGTGGCTATTCAGAACCCCTTTCCTGTGTGGCCTGATCAGGACCTTTTGTGCCCTAGGTGCCAGGGATAAGGAGCCCGGGGCCAGCTTCTCACATCCTGGCAGTGCGGGCCTGGATAAGAATGCAGCTCATGACCAAGAGCATATCATGGAGCAACTAGGTGTCATCAACAAACCAGAGGCGGAGATGTCCCCACAAGAACTGCATCTCCATTATTTCAAATTGCATGACTATGATGGCAATAATTTGCTGGATGGTGCAGAACCCTCCACAACCATCTCTCGTATCCAAAAGGAGGACAGGGAGTGAACAGGAACCACCACCAATGAAGGAAGATGAGCTGATTAACTTAATAGACGGCGTTCTGAGAGATGATGACAAGAGCAATGACGGATACATCAACCACAGAATTTGCAAAATCATTGCAGTAGAAGCTATTTGGCTTTCTCATAGTTATATACAAACATGACCCATTACAATGTGAACACTTTCGGTAATGCAGAATAATTTATTGCTGCAGTATCTTGGTAAAAACCCATAGAAACTTGTTCTACTGAGGTGAGAAAGAGAAATAAAAAGAGAAGGGGAATGGGACTTAATGGTTATCCCTAAGTACTGTTAAATCTCTTATTGCACAAGGGTCTGATTAAGGAATCCTTTTAGGAATAGTGGATAATTGGAACTGAGTACTCAGGAACTTGAATTTGGCTGTAAACACTGCTAGTCTCTTGGTTTTAATTCATGCTACCTGAAAAATAAGACAACAAGTTCTGCTAAGTGGATACACTTTTCACTAACAGAAGGGAAGGAATAAATGCCAAACATCTCCCTTGTTACTTCTCTTCAGGTAAATGTGGTCAGTATTCTGGAAGGTCCCAGCCTAAAAGATTACTTGCTCTGTTTCAAAGTCACAGCGCAAGAATGTCAGGTGTTGAGTTCAGTTGGCCAGGGTCCAAAATTCTGGATCCTCTGGCGTTTTTAAAAGGATGCACCATTGACCTAAGTAATTAACTTTTTTGTTTTTCAGTAATTTATAAAACTACAGCCCCATCCTTATACTTTCTTTCATGTCTCTTCAACCTGGGAGAGACCTTGAATTTAAAAGTGTTACCTGTTCTAATCAATAGCAACTGTTCTAGCTTTCTTAATATTTCTATTTAACTCTTGTTTCTGGCATTCTGTTACTGCAGTTTAGAAACTATTAAGAGTGTAAAGACTGCTCTTTCTGCTTGAAACCGTGGAGGTAAAACTACCAGCTGATCTAGCAAAGGTGAGAAGTAAAAAAGATCATTCACCAAACACAATGATTAACCTGATACAAGTAATACTTCAAAAAGAATGTTGTTTAAATGACATCTCCTAGCCAAAATATGTGAATTCTTTCAGACCAGTAAAATTATAGATAAGGAAACTTAAAAACTCATATCAGTATAAATCTCAATAGTAGTTGAAAATTAGAAGCAGCGGATTGTAATTTGGTTTATTGGATGTGATGGACACCCTGCAATAGAAAACCTGAAATGATGTTTGATTGAATGGGATAAAGAAATTGCCTAAAATTTGCTGTATGCTACATAGAGACTTATTTTCCTTATTAAATTTTTCTTATAAGAAAACATGTACTTGTAAAAACAGTTTCCTGTGTCAAGTATTTGTGCAATCAGAGCTGAATTGTAGGCTATTCTAATATCTAGTTATTTTGAAAATTTGTATAATGAGTTCAGATACATGACCAATAAAACTGATGAAGCAACCAAACGAAAAGAGCAAATGCTGAACTGTTCCTGAGGTTATTTTGAAAAAGTTCCACTGAAGAAGAGCTCAAAAAAAAAAAAAAAAAAAAAAGCACAAAGAAGCATGATTTGCTCTGAGCAAGACTCAGTAGACATAATATTAAAACGACATAAGACACTACACCAGAATTTACTGTCAGAGAAAAGCAATCCAAAAGAGCTGATTAAAAAAATGTGTGTTTAAAATGATTAACCACAGACTCGATGTTTGTGGTTTCATCTCCCAGGAAATGAAAGCCTTTAGGTGGCACTACTAAGATCCTAATGAAATATGCATACGTTTGTAAAAAAATGTAAGAAACAATGTTAAAGACTTACAGAACAACAGTATGTAATACTGGTCAAGGAAAACATGAACAGCATTTTATGGAGGTGGGGGTGGGGCGGGGGGGATGGCGGTACCCCAAGTTGCAGGAATTAAAGTCACCGTCTGGTTTCTCCAGCCAGAATCTGGAACCCACCCCTTGACCCTGCCCACTCACTGAGTGGCTCTCCCCCTGTCTGTGCCTGTCAATCTCAAAGTTCTGTCATACCTGACAACTTAAAAGTTCTCAAAGCTACCAACTCCTCTTCATCCCCTCTGTCATTATCCTAGTTCAAACTAGCTTCATTTAATGTGATCACAGTCTAAAGCATCTGCCCCATAAACCAATCAACATCCGGTGGGAATTTTGTATGTGCTATAAATGTCTTTTAAAATAATTTGTCAAAGAAATGATGGATGATGGGACATAAATGATATCTCTATTACGAAGCAAATTAAAAAATTAAAAAATTACATACCTTCCCTACACCATTACTAAAATGAATTCCAGATGGATAAAATGTAGGAAAATTCTCTGTATTGAAAAATTTGGGGGTGGAGGAAAGCCATTCTAAGGATGATTTGGGACATACATACTAATAATAAATGGTAGATAGATTTGGGTGGTTTTTTTTAGCTTTTTTTATTATAATATTATAAGCACTTGTTTTAAAAAGTGGAATATTTTTTCCATACTTTCAGAGAAACAGCAATTCACTGCTCCACCCCTCCTCACTCTTAATTCCTATTCCCTGGAAACAAGAATACTTAAACCCCTAAAAGAAGTTTTTAATAGTTTCTCCCTACATTTGCAATGTTATGTCTTGATTTTTAAATTTACTTATTGTCCACTGACCTTCTAACGATGACAGATGAGACAGTAATTCTTTTGGCACCTCTTCAAATACAAGAATTACTTTTTTCATTCATTCAAGGTAATTATACAACCATTTTTGGGTAAATTACAGTGTTTACATTTTCACAAGCATGTAAATATTATTTATAGTATACCATTCATATTCATAGTGTATCTTGATTATGTTTTCTTTGGAACAACTTTTTCTTTCTCTAGGCCTAATGTAAAGAATTGACTCCATTTTTGTTGCATGTTTTTCTATGTATCAATCACTAATTCCCCAAGCCTGTGATGAATATATAAACCACAAATACATCAGATATCATATCAGTTTTTAATTTTCCCTTCCTTCCTCCTTTCTTACTTCTGAGATATTTCCCCTATATCAGTTGCTTTCTAGACTTCTTTTCCAACTGTTGCCTTGTAATTTGCCTTCTCTATCATCTTGGGAATTTCTTTCTCCTCTTTCTTCTTATGGAAGAAATGTTGGATCTTACATTTTCTGGAACCCATATCATTCTTTTTCTGTCATTTTGTGGAGCAGACTCTCAAGTGGCTTTTTGACAATGGGTGCAAGAAAGTAAATTTTTTTTGAGACTTTGCATGTCCAAAAATATCCAGTTTGGCTGGACATAGACTGGAAAGCATTTACCTTCAGAATTTTGAAAGCAATTCTTATTATTTAATTTATAATATACTGTTATGGATTTCAGTGTCATCCTGATTCTTAACTCTTTGTATGTAAACTTTGTTTTTCTCTCTGAAAGCTTTTAGGTTCTTCTCCTGTCCTTGATGTTCAGAAATTGTATTTCTTTGTATGTAGCACATGAAATTAAATCAATTTTGCTATGCATTTAGTAGCTTTTTTAAATTTGGAAGTTCAGGTCTTTCTGCTTTAGAAAATTTTCTTGTATGTCTTTGCTGATACTTCGTCTTCCTTTTCTTTGCTATCTTGTATGGGACTCTATGTTTTTTATTTTGTTCTCTGAAACTGATGTGTTATCTTTTTATAACCAACATCCCCTCCCTTCTTTTACTCCTCCCTGACTCCTGGCAACCAATAATCTGCTCTCCATCTCTATAATTTTGTCCTTTCAAAAATGCTATATAAATAGAATCATATAGTATGTAACCCTTTAAGATTGGCTTTTATTAGTCAGCATAATTCCCATGGGATTCATCCAAGTTGTACATATCAACAACTTACTCCTTTTTTTTCTTTTGTTTTTACACAATTTGATAATCTTTTCCGTTTTTAAAAATTCAGTTTTATTGCGATGTATTCACATACCATACAATCATCCATGGTGTACAATCAGCTGTTCACAGTACCATCATATAGTTCTGCATTTGTCACCCCAGTCTATTCTTGAATATTTTCCTTACACCAGACAGAATAAAAATAAGAATTAAAAAATAAAAGTAAAAAAGAACACACAAATCATCCCCCCGTCCCACCCTATTTTTCATTTAGTTTTTGCCCCCATTTTTCTACTTATCCATCCATACACTGGATAAAGGGAGTGTGATCCACAAGGTTTTCACAATCACGCTGTCACCGTAAGCTACATAGTTACACAATCGTCTTCAAGAGTCAAGGCTACTGGAACATCTCACTCCTTTTTACTGCTAACTGGTATTCCACTGTATGGATGGAAGACTTTGTTTAGCCATTCACCTGTTCAAAGACATTCAAAGACATTTGGGTTATTTTCAGTTTTGGGCTACCATGAATAAGGTTACTATGAACATCTGTGTACAGATTTTTGTGTGAACATAAATTTTTATTTCTCTTGGATAAATGCCCAAGAACTGGCTCGTATCATAAGCCCCCACTTCCACCCCCACTTTTTTTTTTTCTGGTCATTCTGAAGAGCTGGATAAACTACACACCAAAAATTTGGTTCAGAGGTCAAAACAGAGAACACCATACAGTCACCAAAAGGGTGTTAAAAGGTTTATTACTCATATAGTGAGATATTCTGGGAAGATGAGGGCAGGCTCCAAGCAGCCCAAAAATGGCTTGAGAGACCCAGGAGGGGAAAACTGCTTGAGTTTTATTGTAATTAAGGGTTGGGAATGGAACGAGTGTTCCTGTGCCTGGGCTGGAGGTTGTGTGGTTTGAACTTCCCACTGGAGCCAGATGTGGGGCAGAGGGTAAAAGAGAGAGATGTGACTGGAAAGCTGTCAGCAGTCAGTTATAAAAAATGGAGCCATATTTAGCTAATGCATATTTAGCTAAAGTCAAAGTATTTTTCAGAGTTGCTGTCCCATTTTACACACCCACAACCTATGTACAGGTAATTCAGTTTCTCTTTATCCAACTCAGCATTTGGTGTTATCTCTATTTTTTATTCTGGCTACTCTGAAACCTTACACTGTGGGGAACCAAGCTTTTCATGTCACTTAGACCATGTCCGGGGCGGTGACCTGGAATGCTGGGTCACAAGCCTACGTGGAACGCCATTGTAGGCATGCCCTGTAAAGATGTGTGTCTTGTGACTATGACAGCAGCGTTAACCATTGACCCCAGATTGTTCCTTCTTATCCGCAGCAGGATGTAAAGATTAATATCTGAGAGACCCTGAATGCTTTTGATCACGTAGCGTGGTTTAGCTTTGTGTAACAAATGAATAAATAACTGGAGCACAGGTGCATCAGCACCCACTTGGCACACGATGCAGTGGGTCTCCTGCTCCCTTAAATCATAACTTTGTGTCTGTGTCTCATTTCAGTGTCGCCCTGTCAGCAACATTACACCTTATGCAAAAACTAACTCAAAATGGATCACAGACTTAAATGTAATAAAACAGTAAAACTTTTAGAAACAAAAAATAACAGGAGAAAATATTCATGATCTAAAGCTAGTCAACGAGTTCTTAGACTTGATGCTTTCAGCACAAGCCTTGTGTGGCAGTTTGGAGCTGTACGTAGCCCAGAAAAACGTGTTCTTAAACCTCATTCATTCCTGTGGGTATGAACTCATTGTAGGAGGGACCTTCTGATGAGGCTACTTCAGTTAAGGTGAGGCCCACCTCAGTCAGGTTGGGGCTTAACCCTATTACTGGAGTCCTTTATCACGGGAATGAAATTCAAACAGAGAGAGAGAAAACCACAGAGGGAGCAGCCAGAAGCTGAACATCAAGGGAACCGGGAAGAGAAGGGAGAGACCGGGAGAGGCTGCCATGTGCCTTGCCATGTGACAAGTTAAGGATCAAGGATCATGAGCAGCTAGCCCCAGAACGTCAGTCTTCAAGGAGAAAGCATTGCCTTGATGACACCTTGATTTGGACTTTCTCGTAGCCTCAAAACTGTGAGTTAATAAATTCCCACTACTTAAAGCCGATCCATTGTATTTTATTTACTTGAGCAGCCAAGAAAACCAAAACACCATGGAAGGAAAAATTGGTAAATTGTACATCATCAAAATAAAAAATAACCTTTGCTCACTGAAATATACTGTGAAGAGACTCAAAAGAAAAATTTCAGACTATCATAAAATACTTGCAAATCATGTATCTGACAAAGGACTTGGATCTAGACTATATAAAGAACTTTCCACCTCAACAGTAAAAACACAAACAATACAACTAGAAAAATGGGCAAAAGATATGAACAGACATTTCACTGAACAGGATATACAAACAGTAAAGAAGGGCACAAAAAGTTGTTTAACATCATTAGCCATAAGGAGATACAATCTAAAATCACAGCAGGAACTACCTTTTAAAAGATCACTTACTTAAATTTATTTTCATAGGTGCAAATTCATTTTCCTTTTAAATGGTTCTGAAAACATCTCATCAAGTATCCTTCCTAAAATTCTCTGTAAAAGCTGGCCACTCCTCTGGACTCAGAGTTGAGGTTTTCCCTGTGTGTACCAGGAAGCTCGCTCAGGCTGGCACCATTCCTTCCGCCACCCATCTGAGTTTTGTTCTCTACAACCCACCAAAATCATGAGTAATGTATTTTCTAGGTTCACTCATTTATTACCCAACAAATATCCACCAAGTGCAAGATGTTTATACCAAGTCTCCATTAGATGGTGTGAAACAGCACTGGCACAGGGGACACGTGTGCTGCATCCACAGCTCAGTCACCCCCAAGCTCAGTATCATCTCTAGACTCTATTTTCACATCTGTTCAAAAAGGTCTATCACTATTTGTCCTTCCTCCATATTAGGCTGTGGGCCATGAATGTGTAAGAGCTTTCTAACTAAACACGGGGGAGGAATTTTAGGTGGGAAGAGAACAGTTTCTGTCGTCTTCATTACTGACCAGAAGAAGTTGTCTATCTCTCCTATTCTTTTAAATCATTTTTTCTTTAAAAATTTCATTTTAAAAAGCCCTCTTATCTTCATGACCTTTGTCACAAATAGTTGAATCTCTACTATAAATGATGCTTAAACCAAGCTGGTTGATCACGTTTTAACATTTGTTGTTAAATGGTATGATAGAAATGGAAAAGCTCTGCCACGTGCAGGCTAGTTGTAACCGTGGTAAGCTTGTCTTCCTTAGCCTCATCATGAGCCTGGACTGATGAGACAAGGTGTTGTTAGATTGGAAATTCATTGTTCTAAGAACTGTGAGAGTGGGACAAGCTAAAGAGGGCAATACCCATTTAGATCTTGCTAGAATATGTCCCTTTTCAGGATTTAAGATAATATCCCCCCTGTTCTAGTTTGCTAATGCTGCAGAATGCGAAACACCAGAGATGGATAGGCTTTTATAAAACGGGGGTTTATTTCGCTACACAGTTACAGTCTTAAGGCCACAAAGCGTCCAAGGTAACACCTCAGCAATCGGGTACCTTCACTGGAGGATGGCCAATGGTATCCGGAAAACCTCTGTTAGCTTGGAAGGCAGCCGGCGTCTGCTCCAAAGCTCCGGCCTCAAAATGGCTTTCTCCCAGGACGTTCCTCTCTAGCAAGCTTGCTCCTCTTCAAAACATCACTCCCAGCTGCACTCTGTTTCCTCCCCCTGAGTCAGCTCATTTATATAGCTCCACTGATCAAGGCCCACCCCCGAATGGGCGGGGCCATGCCTCCATGGGAACATCTCATCAAAATCATTTCCCACAGCTGAGTGGGGCACATTCCAAGCAAATATAACCAGCATCAAAACCCTCTGCCCCACAAAACCACAAAGACAATGGCATTTGGGGGACACAATACATTCAAACCGGCACACCCCCACATTATATTTTTATTATTAAAAAGACAATATTCACTTGATGTCTTGGATTTGCTTTAAAACATTTGAGGAATAACGGTGTGAAGAGGATAGATGAAAACATAGGCAGAATGTTGATAGTTGTTGAAGCTGGTGATGGATAATTTTTTTCTGTTTTTTAAAGCAAAGTATAATATTAGGTGGAGTATGTTATAGCAGAGAGTACCCTACACCTTTAAAAAAAATTCTTCTCTCTTTCCTCAGTCTTCTCTTGTCTCTGGCTTTTGGGACACCCACTGTTCAACATTTCCTTTGTGAAAAACATCCAAGACAGCTGTGTTTGTGGGCCTATAAGATCCTCTCTCTCTGGCTTGCCCCATGTTACTCTGTCTAACCCTTAACCAGGCCTGAATTAGGACTTTGTGAGCCTGGAGCTCCCTGAGGGAGAATACATGTTCTTCCTTAGTTTATCTCTAAAGTAAGTGCCAGTTCTTTCTTCTAAGATGGTTCTATGAGCAGGGCAACAACTAGCTGGGCTACAAAGTTGGGGGTGAGGAGAACTTTCCCTCCATTTTTTTTTTTTAAATTGTGGTAACATAAATATAACCAAACTTTGCCATTCTAAGCATTTTTAAGGGTACAATTCAGTGGCATTAGCTATATTTACAATGTCGTATAACCATCAACCCCATCCATTACTGAAACTTTTTCATGGTACTTTGAGGTTAATTATATTATTCTCTCCACTTTAAATAAATTTGAAATTCCCATAATTAAAGTAAAAACAAGCAAACAAATGAAACTGTTTGTGGTCAAATAGATATTTTAACAGGGCAATCTATGAGACATGTAGAATTGTTTGACTTTTCAAAGCTCTGTTACATTAGTTTCATTGTTTACTGATAACCCTGAGGGATATAATGTGGTTTTTTCCCCCCATTTTGCAGAGAAGGAAACTGAGTAGTCAAGTGACTTGCCCAAAGTTGTACAATCACCCAGCGTTTGGAAGTGGGACTAGAAGCTAGAGTGCTGACTGCTATGTTGAGCTTTCTTCTTTTTATTTTTCCACCTTTTTATTTTGAAATGATGATAGGTTCACAGACAGTTGAAAAAGAATATAGAGAGGTCCCCTGTATCCTTCATCTAGTTTTCTCCATGGGAAACATCATATATTGATAGTAGAAGACCCCAAACAGGAAAATGACATTGGTACAACCAATTGACTTTATTCAAATTTCACCAGTTATACAATGGAGCTCTTTTTATACAACCTTCAGAGGGACAAATATTTCAAAATTATGTTTTTGGTCAGCATCCTGTAGTTACTGGAATAATTTTTAAAAATACATAACAGGAGGCGGGGCAAGATGGCGGACTGGTGAGCTGTATGTTTTAGTTACTCCTCCAGGAAAGTAGGTAGAAAGCCAGGAACTGCGTGGACTGGACACCACAGAGCAATCTGACTTTGGGCATACTTCATACAACACTCATGAAAACGAGGAACTGCTGAGATCAGCGAAATCTGTAAGTTTTTGTGGCCAGGGGACCCGCGCCCCTCCCTGCCAGGCTCAGTCCCGTGGGAGGAGGGGCTGTCAGCTCCGAGAAGGAGAAGGGAGAACTGCAGTGGCAGCCCTTATCGGAAACTCATTCTACTGATCCATAGATAGACTGAGACCAGACACCAGAGAATCTGAGAGCAGCCAGCCCAGCAGAGAGGAGATAGGCCATAGAAAAAAAACAGTACGAAAAACTCCAAAATAAAAGCGGAGGATTTTTGGAGTTCTGGTGAACATAGAAAGGGGAAGGGCAGAGCTCAGGCCCTGAGGCTCATATGCAAATCACAAAGAAAAGCTGATCTCTCTGCCTTGTGGACCTTTCCTTAATGGCCCTAATTGCTTTGTCTCTTAGCATTTCAAAAACCCATTAGATCTGTGAGGAGGGCCCTTTTTTTTTAATCCTTTTTTCTTTTTCTAAAACAATTACTCTAAGAAGCCCAATACAGAAAGCTTCAAAGACTTGCAATTTGGGCAGGTCAAGACAAGAGCAGAACTAAGAGAGCTCTGAGACAAAAGGCAATAATCCAGTGGCTGAGAAAATTCACTAAACACCACAACTTCCCAAGAAAAGGGGGGTGTCCGCTCACAGCCACCATCCTGGTGGACAGGAAACACTCCTGCCTGTTGCCAGCCCCATAGCCCAGAGCTGCCCCAGACAACCCAGTGTGACGGAAGTGCTGCAAATAACAGGCACACACCACAAAACTGGGTGTGGACATTAGCCTTCCCTGCAGCCTCAGTTGATTGTGCCAGAGTTGGGAAGGTGGAGCAGGGTGAATTAACAAAGCCCCATTCAGCCATCATTTCAGCAGATTGGGAGCCTCCCTACACAGCCCAGCAGCCCAGAACTGCCCTGGGGGGACAGCACTCACCTGTGACATAGCACAGTCATCCCTCAACAGAGGACCAGGGGGTGCACGGCCTGGAAGAGGGACCCACTCGCGAGTCTCAGCAGCCATACGCCAATACCAAGGACTTGTGGGTCACTGGCAGAGACCAACTGTGGCAGGACTGAACTGAAGGATTAGACTACTGCAGCAGCTTTAAAACTCCAGGATCACCAGGGAGATTTGATTGTTAGAGCCACCTCCCTTCCCTGACCGCCCAGAAACATGCCCCATATACAGGGCGGGCAACACCAACCACACACTCAAGCGTGGTACACCAACTGGACCCCACAAGACTCACTCCCCCACTCACCACAAAGGCAAAGCAGGGGAGAACTGGCTTGTGGAGAACAGGTGGCTCGTGGATGTCACCTGCTAGGTAGTTAGAGAAAGTGTACTCCATGAAGCTGTAGATCTGCTAAATTAGAGATAAGGACTTCAATTGGTCTACAAATCCTAAAATAACACTATCAAGTTAAGCAAATGCCAAGAGGCCAAAAACAACAGAAAATTATAAAGCATATGAAAAAACCAGACGATATGGATAACCCAAGCCCAAGCACCCAAATCAAAAGATCAGAAGAGACACAGCATCTAGAGCAACTACTCAAAGAACTAAAGATGAACAATGAGACCATAGTGCGGGATATAAAGGATATCAAGAAGACCCTAGAAGAACATAAAGAAGACATTGTAAGACTAAATAAAAAAATAGATGATCTTATGGAAATTAAAGAAACTGTTGACCAAATTAAAAAGATTCTGGACACTCATAGTACAAGACTAGAGGAAGTTGAACAACGGATCAGTGACCCAGAAGATGACAGAATGGAAAATGAAAGCATAAAAGAAAGAATGGGGAAAAAAATTGAAAAAATCGAAACGGACCTCAGGGATATGATAGATAATATAAAACATCTGAATGTAAGACTCATTCGTGTTCCAGAAGGGGAAGAAAAGGGTAAAGGTCTAGGAAGAGCATTCAAAGAAATTGTTGGGGAAAACTTCCCAAATCTTCTAAACAACATAAATACACAAATCATAAATGCTTAGCGAACTCCAAATAGAATAAATCCAAATAAACCAACTCCGAGACATATCCTGATCACACTGTCAAACACGGAAGAGAAGGAGCAAGTTCTGAAAGCAGCAAGAGAAAAGCAATTCACCACATACAAAGGAAACAGCATGAGACTAAGTAGTGACTACTCAGCAGCCACCATGGAGGCGAGAAGGCAGTGGCACGATATATTTAAAATTCTGAGTGAGAAAAATTTCCAACCAAGAATACTTTATCCAGCAAAGCTCTCCTTCAAATTTGAGGGAGAGCTTAAATTTTTCACAGACAAACAAATGCTGAGAGAATTTGCTAACAAGAGACCTGCCCTACTGGAGATACTAAAGGGAGCCCTACAGACAGAGAAAGAAAGAAAGGACAGAGAGACTTGGAGAAAGGTTCAGTACTAAAGAGATTCAGTATGGGTAAAATAAAGGATATTAATAGAGAGAGGGGAAAAATATGTATGACAAACATAAACCAAAGGATAAGATGGCTGATTCAAGAAATGCCTTCACGGTTATAACGTTGAATGTAAATGGATTAAACTCCCCAATTAAAAGATATAGATTCGCAGAATGGATCAAAAAAAAGGAACCATCAATATGTTGCATACAAGAGACTCATCTTAGACACAGGGACACAAAGAAACTGAAAGTGAAAGGATGGAAAAACATATTTCATGCAAGCTACAGCCAAAAGAAAGCAGGTATAGCAATATTAATCTCAGATAAAATAGACTTTAAATGCAGGGATGTTTTGAGAGACAAAGAAGGCCACTACATACTAATAAAAGGGGCAATTCAACAGGAAGAAATAACAATCATAAATGTCTATGCACCCAATCAAGGTGCCACAAAATACATGAGAGAAACACTGACAAAACTAAAGGAAGCAATTGATGTTTCCACAATAATTGTGGGAGACTTCAGCACGTCACTCTCTCCTAGAGATAGATCAACCAGACAGAAGACCAATAAGGAAATTGAAAACCTAAACAATCTGATAAATTAATTGGTTTTAACAGACATATACAGAACATTACATCCCAAATCACCAGGATACACATATTTTCTAGTGCTCATGGAACTTTCTCCAGAATAGATCATATGCTGGGACATAAAACAAGCCTCAATAAATTTAAAAAGATTGAAATTATTCAAAGCACATTCTCTGACCACAATGGAATACAATTAGAAGTCAATAACCATCAGAGACTTAGAAAATTCACAAATACCTGGAGGTTAAACAACACACTCCTAAACAATCAGTGGGTTAAAGAAGAAATAGCAAGAGAAATTGCTAAATATATAGAGGTGAATGAAAATGAGAACACAACATACCAAAACCTATGGGATGAAGCAAAAGCAGTACTGAGGGGAAAATTTATAGCACTAAATGCATATATTAAAAAGGAAGAAAGAGCCAAAATCAAAGAACTAATGGATCAACTGAAGAAGCTAGAAAATGAACAGCAAACCAATCCTAAACCAAGTAGAAGAAAAGAAATAACAAGGATTAAAGCAGAAATAAATGACATAGAGAACAAAAAAACAATAGAGAGGATAAATATCAACAAAAGTTGGTTCTTTGAGATCAACAAGATTGACAAGCCCCTAGCTAGACTGACAAAATCAAAAAGAGAGAAGTCCCATATAAACAAAATAATGAATGAAAAAGGTGACATAACTGCAGATCCTGAAGAAATTAAAAAAGATTATAAGAGGATACTATGAACAACTGTATGGCAACAAACTGGATAATGTAGAGGAAACAGGCAATTTCCTGGAAACATATGAACAACCTAGACTGACCAGAGAAGAAATAGAAGACCTCAGTGAACCCATCACAAGCAAAGAGATCCAATCAATCATCAAAAATCTTCCCACAAATAAATGCCCAGGGCCAGATGGCTTCACAGGGGAATTCTACCAAACTTTCCAGAAAGAACTGACACCAAGCTTACTCAAACTCTTTCAAAACATTGAAGAAAATGGAACACTACCTAACTCATTTTATGAAGCTAACATCAATCTAATACCAAAACCAGGCAAAGATGCTACAAAAAACAAAAACTACCGGCCAATCTCCCTAATGAATATAGATGCAAAAATCCTCAACAAAATATTTGCAAATCGAATCCAAAGACACACTAAAAAAATCATACACCATGACCAAGTGGGGTTCATTCCAGGCATGCAAGGATGGTTCAACATAAGAAAATCAATCAATGTATTACAACACATTAAAAATTCGAAAGGGAAAAATCAAATGATCATCTCAATAGATGCTGAAAAAGCATTTGACAAAATCCAACATCCCTTTTTGATATAAACACTTCAAAAGGTAGGAATTGAAGGAAACTTCCTCAATATGATAAAGAGCATATATGAAAAACCCACAGCCAGCGTAGTACTCAATGGAGAGAGACTGAAAGCCTCCCTTTAAGATCAGGAACAAGACAAGGATGACAGCTGTCACCACTGTTATTCAACATTGTGCTGGAAGTGCTAGCCAGGGCAATCCGGCAAGACAAAGAAATAAAAGGCATCCAAATTGGAAAGAAGAAGTAAAACTGTCATTGTTTGCAGATCATATGATCTTATATCTGGAAAACCCTGAGAAATCGACGATACAACTACTAGAGCTAATAAACAAATTTAGCAAAGTAGTGGGATACAAGATTAATGCACATAGTCAGTAATGTTTCTATAAGCTAGGAATGAACAAACTGAAGAGACACTCAAGAAAAAGATACCATTTTCAATAGCAACTAAAAAAGTCAAGTACCTAGGAATAAACTTAGCCAAAGATGTAAAAGACCTATACAAAGAAAACTACATAACTCTACTAAAAGAAATAGAAGGGGACCTTAAAAGATGGAAAAATATTCCATGTTCATGGATAGGAAGGCTAAACATCATTAAGATGTCAATTCTACCCAAACTCATCTACAGATTCAATGCAATCCCAATCAAAATTCCGACAACCTACTTTGCAGACTTGGAAAAGCTAGTTATCAAATTTATTTGGAAAGGGAAAATGCCTCGAATTGCTAAAGACACTCTAAAAAAGAAAAACAAAGTGGGAGGACTTACACTCCCTGACTTTGAAGCTTATTATAAAGCCACAGTTGTCAAAACAGCATGGTACTGGCACAAAGATAGACATATAGATCAATGGAATCGAATTGAGAATTTGGAGATAGACCCTCAGATCTATGGCCGACTGATCTTTGATAAGGCCCCCAAAGTCACTGAACTGAGTCATAATGGTCTTTTCAACAAATGGGGCTGGGAGAGTTGGATATCCATATCCAAAAGAATGAAAGAGGACCCCTACCTCACCCCCTACACAAAAATTAACTCAAAATGGACCAAAGATCTCAATATAAAAGAAAGTACCATAAAACTCCTAGAAGATAATGTAGGAAAACATCTTCAAGACTTTGTATTAGGGGGCCACTTCCTAGACTTTACACCCAAAGCACAAGCAACAAAAGAAAAAATAGATAAATGGGAACTCCTCAAGCTTAGAAGTTTCTGCACCTCAAAGGAATTTCTCAAAAAGGTAAAGAGGCAGCCAACTCAATGGGAAAAAATTTTTGGAAACCATGTATCTGAGAAAAGACTGATATCTTGCATATATAAAGAAATCCTACAACTCAATGACAATACTACAGACAGCCCAATTATAAAATGGGCAAAAGATATAAAAAGACACTTCTCTGAACAGAAAATACAAATGGCCAAGAAGCACATGAAAAAATGTTCAGCTTCACTAGCTATTAGAGAGATATAAATTAAGACCACAATGAGATACCGTCTAACACCGATTAGAATGGCTGCCATTAAACAAACAGCAAACTACAAATGCTGGAGGGGATGTGGAGAAATTGGAACTCTTATTCATTGTTGGTGGGACTGTATAATGGTTCAGCCACTCTGGAAGTCAGTCTGGCAGTTCCTTAGAAAACTAGATATAGAGTTACCATTCGATCCAGTGATTGCACTTCTCGGTATATAACCCGGAAGATCGGAGAGCAGTGACATGAACAGATATCTGCACGCCAATGTTCATAGCAGCATTATTCACAATTGCCAAGAGATGGAAACAACCCAAATGTCCTTCAACAGATGAGTGGATAAATAAAATGTGGTATATACACACGATGGTCTACTACACGGCAGTAAGAAGGAATGGTCTCGTGAAACATATGACAACATGGATGAACCTTGAAGACATAATGCTGAGTGAAATACGCCAGGCACAAAAAGAGAAATATTATATGCTACCACTAATGTGAAATTTGAAAAATGTAAAAGAAATGGTTTATAATGTAGAATGTAGGGGAACTAGCAATAGAGAGCAATTAAGAAAGGGGGAACAATAATCCAAGAAGAACTGATAAGCTATTTAACGTTCTGGGGATGCCCAGGAATGACTATGGTATGTTAATTTCTGATGGATATAGTAGGAACAAGTTCACAGAAATGTTGCTATATTAGGTAACTTTCTTGGGGTAAAGTAGGAACATGTTGGAAGTAAAGCAGTTATCTTAGGTTAGTTGTCTTTTTCTTACTCCCTTGTTATGGTCTCTTTGAAATGTTCTTTTATTGTATGTTTTTTCTTTTTTAATTATTTTTTTTCATACAATTGATTTAAAAAGAAAAAAAAGGGAAAAAATATGTAGAGCCCCCTTGAGGAGCCTGTGGAGAATGCAGGGGTATTGGCCTACCCCACCTCGATGGTTGCTAACATGACCACAGACATAGGGGACTGGTGGTTTAATGGGTTGAGCCCTCTACCATTGGTTTTACCCTTGGGAAGATGGTTGCTGCAAAGGAGAGGCTAGGCATCCCTATAATTGTGCCTAAGAGCCTCCTCCCGAATGCCTCTTTGTTGCTCAGATGTGGCCCTGTCTCTCTAGCTAAGCCAACTTGAAAGGTGAAATCACTGCCCTCCCCCCTACATGGGATCCGACACCCAGGGGAGTGAATCTCCCTGGCAATGTGGAATATGACTCCCGGGGAGGAATGTAGACCTGGCATCGTGGGATGGAGAACATCTTCTTGACCAAAAGTGGGATATGAAAGGAAATGAAAGAAGCTTCAGTGGCAGAGAGATTCCAAAAGGAGCCGAGAGGTCACTCTGGTGGGCACTCTTATGCACACTTTAGACAACCCTTTTTAGGTTCTAAAGAATTGGGGTAGCTGGTGGTGGATACCTGAAACTATCAAACTACAACCCAGAACCCATGAATCTCGAAGACAATTGTATAAAAATGTAGCTTATGAGGGGTGACAATGGGATTGGGAAAGCAATAAGGACCACACTCCACTTTGTCTAGTTTATGGATGGATAAGTAGAAAAATAGGGGAAGGAAACAAACAAACAGACAAAGGTACCCCGTGTTCTTTTTTACTTTAATTGCTCTTTTTCAGTTTAATTATTATTCTTGTTATTTTTGTGTGTGTGGTAATGAAGGTGTCAGGGATTGATTTAGGTGATGAATGTACAACTATGTAATGGTACTGTGAACAATCGAATGTACGATTTGTTTTGTATGACTGTGTGGTATGTGAATATATCTCAATATAATGAAGATAAAAAATAAAAAAATTAAAAAAATTAAAAAAAGAAAGAAATGACATTATTTGATTAAATTAAAAAAAAATACATAACAGCTTTGTTAAGAGGTAATTCACATACCAAGCAATTCACTCATTTAGTGCACAATTCAGTGGCTTTTAGTATATTCATAGAGTTGTGCAACCATCATGACAATCAATTACAGAACATTTTCAGCACTCCAAAAAGAAGTGCTGTAGTGTTAGTATTCACTTGTCTCCCCCCCACCCCCCATCCAACTCTAGGCAACCACTAATCTACTTTCTGACTCTATAGACTTGCTACTCTGGACATTTCACATGAGTTGAATCTTACAATAGTAGTCTTTTTGACTGACTTCTTTCATTTAGCACAATGTCTCCAAGGTTTATCTATGCTGTAGCTTGTATCACTACTTCATTCCTCTTTATTGCCCAGTACTATTCCTACTGTATGGAATACCACATTTGGTTTATCCATTCATCATTGATGAAAACTGGGGTTTACACTTTTTGACTATGACGAATAATTATGTACAACTTTTTATGTGAACATATGTTTTCATTTTTCTTGTGTTTATATCTAGGAGTGAATTGCTGGGTCATATGGTAACTCCATGTTTAAATTTTGAAGACAAGCCAGGTGGTTCCTCAAAACAGCTATAACATTGTACATTTCCACCTGCGGTGTATGAGAGTTCCTTTCTCCACATGCTCACCAACATTTGTTCCTGTCTCTCTTTCTTTTTTTAAAAAAATTATAATCATTCCATTAGGTATGAAGAACTATTTCATTGTGGTTTTGAACTGCATTTCTGTGGTGGCTAAGGATGTTGAACATGTTTCTATGTGTGATTACTTACTTTGCTGCAAGTTTTGAAATTGGAGAATGTGAGCTCTCCAACTTTGTTCTCCTTTTTAAAGACTGTTTTGGCTTTTCTGTGTACCTTGAATTTCCACATAAATTGTAGGATTCATTTGTCTATATCTGAGAAAAAGAATTAGGAATTTTGAAAGGCATTGAATTGTGCCTCTAGATCAACTTGGGGTGAATTGCCATCTTTACAATAGTAAATCTTTCCAGCATGAACATGGGATGTCTTTTAATTTAATTTAATTTCTTTCAACAATGTGTTTGTGATTTTCAGACCATAAGCTTTTGTTAAATTTATTCCTAAATATTTTATTCATTTTGATGCCACTGTAAATGGAATTGTTTTCTTATTTCATGTTTGGAATGTTCATTGCTAGTGTATAGAAGTACAAATGATTTTTGTTTATTGATCTTGTATCCTGCAATCTTGCTGAACCCATTTATTAGTTCTAGTAGCTTTTTCAGTGAATTCTTTATGATTTTCTATGCATAAGATCATTTTATCTGCAGAAGAGGTAGTTTTATTTCTTTTCCTTGCCTCATTGCTATGGCTAGAACTCTCCAATATAATGTTTAATAGAAGTGGTGAGAACAGATATTCTTGTCTTTTTCCTGATCTTTGGGGGAAATGATGCAGCCTTTTACCAGTATGAGACGGGATTTCCATAGATGCCCACTATCAGTTTGAAGAATTTCCCTTTGATTTATAGTTTGCTGTGAATTTTTATCATGAAGGAGTGTTGGATTTTGTCAAATTTTTTTTTCTGGGTCTGTTGAAATGATTATGTGATTCTTGTCCTTTATTCTTTTTCCTTTTGAGTTGTGTCCTTTATCCTTTATCCTATTGATATGGTGCCTTATATTATGGAGTTTTGGATGTTAAACCAGCCTTGCATTCTTTGGATTAATCTCATTTGATGATGGTGTATAATCCTTTGTATATCTTGTGGATTCAGTTTGCTGTTATTTTTTGGAGAATTTTTTTTTTCTAAATTCATAAGAGATAATGGTCTGTAGTTTTCTTTTCTTGTGATGTCTTTTTTTCTGCCTTTTGTATTAGAATAATATTGGGTTCATAGATATGTTCCCTCCTCTTCTATTTTTTGAAAGAGTCTGTGGAGAATTGGTATTTTTTTTCCTTTAAATATTTGGTAGAATTCATCAGTGATAGTATTTGCATCTGAGCATTTGTGTGTGTGTGTAAAGTTGTTTAATTACTAATTCAATCTTCTTTCTTGTTATAGGTATATCCTGATTTTCTAATTCTTCTTGAGTCAATTTGAATAGTTTGTCTTTCTAGGAATGTTCCAATTTCAACTAAGTTATCTAGTATTTTTGCATATAGTTATTCATAGAGTTGCCCTAGATTTCTTTCTATTTCTGTAAGATTGGTAGTAATAGCTCTTCTTTCATTCTTAACTTTAGTAACTTGAGCCTTCTTCTCCACCCCCCCCCCCCACCATGGTCACTAGCTAAAGATTTGTGAATTTTGTAGATATTTTCAAAGAATCAGCTTTTGTTTTTTTTATTTTCTCTATTGTTTTCAATTCATGTTTTATTAATTTCCACTCTAATATTATTCCCTTTCTTCTGCTTGCTTTAGGTGTACTTTACTCTTCATTTTCCAGTGTCTTGAGGTGTAAGTTGAGGTTCTTGATTTGATATCTTTCTTATTTTTTAATATAGGAATATGGTCTATCCTGGAGAACATTAGATATGCACTAAAGAAGAATGTGTATTCTGCTGTCTTTGAGTGGATTGTTCTATAGACGTGTATAGGTCTAGTTGTTTGATAATGTTGTTCAACTCTTCTATTTCATTGTTTATATTTTGTCTACTTGTCCTATCCATTACTGAAAGTGAAGTATTGAACTCTCCAATCATTATTGTTGAATTGTCTATTTCCCCCTTCAGTTCTGTCAGTTTTTGCTTCATGTATTTTGGGCCCTATTGTTAGATGTATGCATGTTTATAATTGTTATAGCTTCATTATGGATTTAATCTTTTCTCATTATAAAATATCCCTCTTTCTCTCTAGTGCATCAGGCCCTTTGGGCAGAGGTTCATATCACTCCGTTCTTGTAGCTAGCCTCTTCCTTAGGTAAAATCTCTGGGCTACTGCTCTGGAACTTGAAGAAGAGACAGTGGCCTGTTTTTCTGACTAGATTCACTTCTCTATTAACAGGCTGCTGGTCAGGGATGCTAGCCTCTTGTGTCTTTAGCTTGCCTCTGTTGGCATCAGACCTCTGCTCTCTAAGCAAGCTAGAGTGAGGGTGAGTGGGGCCCCAGTATTCTTAGCTTGTTATGACTGGAGTATGA
This sequence comes from Choloepus didactylus, assembly GCF_015220235.1. Classification (NCBI taxonomy): domain Eukaryota; kingdom Metazoa; phylum Chordata; class Mammalia; order Pilosa; family Megalonychidae; genus Choloepus; species Choloepus didactylus. The sequence continues at coordinate 16,024,651 of NC_051316.1, read as the reverse complement.
ATGGGGGCTACATGGAAGAAGGAAGTCCCTGGCTTTCAGTTCACACTTGCTTGAAATTTAGCTTTGGCAACATGGCGCTGTGGTGGGGTAGGGAGTGGATGGGAAATTCTGTCTGCCTGCCTCTCCTGCAGAGATACGGTACCTTTGTGTGGGAGCTGGGGGAAGGTGTTTTCTGTGTCACATCCTCCTGGAGTGGGTCTGTTGTCAAGTTAGGGTAAAAGGTAGGGGAGGCAGTGGGTGATTGGCTTAAGTGCTGCAGACACTTGTTTTGACTAGTATTTAGAAGATTTTCCTGAATAAATGTTTCTTCATTTGCTGTAAGCCTTAGGACAATTTCCAGAGACTTCAAATGATATAAAATACAGTTTTCTCTAGTTATTTTTATTTTGCTGGGGAGTGGGTCCACACCATCATTCTGGAAGTTGCCCTTCTGGAATAGTCTATTAATATATATAAATATCAGTCTCATGAGACATGCTCAAGGGAAAGAGGGATTAGAGCTTCTAAAAGAACAAAATACTTAGCAATAAATTTAACCAAGAAGATGAAAAACTTGTACACTGAAAACCACAAAATACTGCTGGAAGAAATTAAAGAAGACCTAAATAAATGGAAAGACATCTCATGTTCATGCATACGAAGACAATATTGTTGGGATGTCAATATTACCCAAAGTGATCTACAGATCAAATGTAATACCCATCAAAATTCCACCAACCTTTTTGCAGAACTGGAAAAGCTGATCTTAAAATTGACATGGAATTGCTATAGACCCCCAAATAGCCAAATTGATATTGCAAAAGAAGGACAAAGTTGGAAGTCTCACACTTCCCAATTGCAAAACCACAGTTATCAAAACTGTGTGGTACTGGCATAAAGATAGACCTATAGACCAATGGAACAGAATTGAGAGTTCAGAAGTAAACCAAAACTCTATGGCTAACTGATTTTGGACAGGAGTCTAAGTACATTAATTGGGAAAAGAGTAGTCTCTTAAACAAATGATGCTGGGAAATGTGGATATCCACATGCAAAGCTTGGATCCCCATCTCATGCCATATAAAAAAATTAATTCCAAATAGATCAAGAACCTAAATATAAGAGCTAAGACCATAAAACTCTTAAAAGAAAACATAGGGGGGAACCTGCATAACCTTGGAGTTGGTAGTGATTTCCTAGATATCACACTCAAAGCTCAAGAAACAGAAGAAAAATAGATAAAATAGACTTTATCAAAATAAAAAAACTTTTGTGTATCTAAAGACATTGTCAGTAAAGTGAAAAGATGACACACAGAGTGGGAGAAAATAATTGGTAAACAAATATTTGGTAAGAGTTTAATATCCAGAATATATAAAGAACTGCTACAACTCAACAACAAAAAGACAAAGAACCCAAGTAAAAAAAATGGGCAAAGGACTTGAATAGATGTTTCTCTAAGAAATATATACAAATGGCCAATAACTGCGGGATACTGATTACGTGCTTCAACCTGGCGGGCCTGGGCCGGGGGACCGGATCCACCCCTGGGGAGGGTAGTGGGTACGGGTGACAGCGCCCTCCACAGTCCCCCGGGCCTGAGAAGGTGAGGCCGGAGGCAGGCCCCAATTCCTCACCCAAAACCAACCGTTGGAGGAAGCTTGCCGGGTAAGACCGCCTCCCTCGTCTAACCACTCAACCCCTCCATTACAATGCAACGTCCCCTACTGCCAGTGCGCATGCACCAATCATTGTGCAACACCCAACAACCAACCTCTGCGCCCTCTCAGAACCAATCCAAGCCTTTAACCTCTACAGCTACCCCGCCCTCTAGACCGCCCGTTATAAGCTTGTACTCTCCCCTAATAAACTCTCTTGGTTTCTTCACCCTAAAAAGAAACGTGTCCCGCCTGTTCCTTTCTCGCCGCCCTCCATACTTTGCACGCCTCCGCCGGGGACCTGGCCAAGTCCCCCGCCTCGCCCTCGCCTCCAGGAAAGAGCCCCCGCCGCCGGTACCCTCCGAGCAATCCTGAGAGCCTAGGATTTAGCGACCGGCCGCCACCCCCCCCCAGACGAATCAATTGCGACCGCAACTGGCGCCCAACGTGGGGCCCGAACCCACGACCCTGGGATTAAAAGCCGACCCTGGGATTCAAAGTCCTCTCCACGCAGCGGTCCAGTGAAACCACCCGCTCGCCCGGACGCCTCTCCAGCTCCCCTTCTCCTCACCTGCAAAGTAAGGGCCGCCTCTCCCTCGCCGCCCAGCGGAGCCGCCTCTCCCTCGCCGCTCCACGTCTGGAGCTGCCTCTCCCACGCCGCTCCGCGCCCGGGCCACTCTTCCTTTCCCGCATTAACCTAGCTTTTGCCCCCGACTACCTTTCGTCTTCTCTTCCTATGTCCCCCCATTCCTCCTAACACTCTTCCTCCAGTGGCTCTCCCTCTTCCCCTCCATTACTTTGCTGTGGTCCTTTGTGTCTTTGTTTCTTTGTTTGGCGCGGTGTGCCTCTTTGCGACCGCCCCCCCAAACTGCTCTCGCTACTAGAGGCTCCTGCCTTCTATTCTCGCCGTCTCCTTCGGCCTCGCGGCCACAGTTTACCTCATTTTCTTTACTCAATAATCAACCCCCCTCTTTTTTTCTTTTCTCCCTCCGCTATGGGTAATCGTCTATCTGCACGCCAAGCACCCCAAGTTCGCGCTCTGGCCGGTCTCCTAGACACACATCGCTGTAAGGTGTCTGTCCGGCAGCTGCAAGTATACTGGGACCTCCTGCTGCCCTTTAACCCATGGCTCACCACTTGCCACCTTTGGGACCCCGTCACTTATGATCGCCTTATTGATCGGGTCACCAAAGCCATGGAACATGAGAGCAAGCGCTTCCCTCCCGGCTTGCTCCCCACCTTAATAACCGTCCGCTCCTGCCTTCAAGGCTCCCTCCCCCCTGATCGAGGCCCCATTAAATCCAAGGAGGCCCTATCAACCCAGTCAACAGATTCAGACAGCGATACTAATGTAGACCACGATTCGGACACTGAATCCTTAGTCGAGCAAATTAACAACGCGCTCGAAGTCGCCCCCCAAAAACAAAGCAATACTAAGCCTCTCCAAAATGGCGAACTTCCTCCTTCTTCTTCCACTGAGGGGAGGAAGTGCTCTAGTGATGACGTCAGCCCTAAGCCGGGCCGGAAACCGCATGTGCTTTACCCCGCCCTTTCACAGGGCGGAGTTAGTCCGCCATCTTATGCCTTGGGCCCCGCCCTTTCACAGGACAGGGCTAGTCCACCATCTTATGCCTTAGCCACTCCCACCGCGCCACCGTCTCGTGACGCTTGGGGCCTCCCACTTCCGCCTCCCCCTTCGGCGAGCTCCCCCTCAGAGCCGCTACCGGCAGCTGCCGCCGCTCCTCCCACCCTGCCGACTAACAACCCCTGGCTGCCTTCTACACCTCAAGGCAACCCTTGGGGCAACGCTCCCCCTACCCCCACTCCCGCGCCAAGCCCTCTGCAAGCGCGTCCTCCTTTCTCTCGTGCCTTTCGCTGCTTTCCTCTTAACCTTACCCCCACACCACAGAAACCGTACGACTGGTATCCCATTGACTCAGATACTATCAAGCAGCTTCGCAGGGCCGTCAAGGAGGACGGGTTAGGTAGCCCATACGCTTCCCAATTACTACAGGATATCGCCATGGACTTTTGCCTCCCCCAAGATTGGGCCTCGCTTGCCCGTTCCATTCTTAACCCCGGCCAGTTTGTTAATTGGCGTGCTCACTTCCAGGCGGAAGCAGCTAAGCAAAGCGAGCAAGACACAGCCACTGGAGTCTATCATCACCCCGAAGCCTACTTAGGCACGGGAGCGTTTATAAATGCATCTGCTTATATTAATGTACCTGCCACCTTTTGGCCTATCCTTCGGGGAATCGCCTTGCGAGCATTTGCCAACTGTTCTGCCTGTCGGCCTAATAAATTCACCAAGCTCTTCCAGGAGCCGAGTGAGCCTTTTGCCACCTTTGTCTCCAGAGTCGAAGAAACCTGCGCTCGAAAGTACCAGCGACTCGCCACCTCTGACGCTCCCTACTCCGAGATGACAACCAACCCTCCGCGACCTCACCACCACCGGTCAACCCGCCGACCGCGAGGCCCTTCTCGATCGCCTGAACATCGCACCAACCTCGAGCTCCAGCTTCTCTGAACCTCCAACTTTAAACCCCCCACCCTTGTCCATCCCGCAAGCAGCAAGGCCCCTGTCGAGCGCCCGGGCGCCACACCAACGCCGAGCTCCAGCCTCGCTGAGCCACCGTCAACCCCTTTTCCCCTCCCCGGCCTCCCCCTTCCCTCATCCCTTAGCGGACCTCTCCGGTAAGCTTCTTCCTTTAATTAGAAAAGAAGGGGGAATTGCGGGATACTGATTACGTGCTTCAACCTGGCGGGCCTGGGCCGGGGGACCGGATCCACCCCTGGGGAGGGTAGTGGGTACGGGTGACAGCGCCCTCCACAGCCCCCCGGGCCTGAGAAGGTGAGGCCGGAGGCAGGCCCCAATTCCTCACCCAAAACCAACCGTTGGAGGAAGCTTGCCGGGTAAGACCGCCTCCCTCGTCTAACCACTCAACCCCTCCGTTACAATGCAACGTCCCCTACTGCCAGTGCGCATGCACCAATCATTGTGCAACACCCAACAACCAACCTCCGCGCCCTCTCAGAACCAATCCAAGCCTTTAACCTCTACAGCTACCCCGCCCTCTAGACCGCCCGTTATAAGTTTGTACTCTCCCCTAATAAACTCTCTTGGTTTCTTCACCCTAAAAAGAAACGTGTCCCGCCTGTTCCTTTCTCGCCGCCCTCCATACTTTGCACGCCTCCGCCGGGGACCTGGCCAAGTCCCCCGCCTCGCCCTCGCCTCCGGGAAAGAGCCCCTGCCGCCGGTACCCTCCGAGCAATCCTGAGAGCCTAGGATTTAGCGACCGGCCGCCACCCCCCCCCCAGATGAATCAATTACGACCGCAAATAACCACATGAGAAGATGCTCAATGTCATTGGTCATCAGGGAGATGGAAATCAAAACCACTTCACACTCTCTAGGATGGCTGTTATTTTAAAAAAAGAGATTAGCAAGTGTTGCTAGGGATGTGGAGAAATTGGAGCTCTTATACATTGTTGGTGGGATTGTAAAATGTTGTAGCCACTGTGGAAGTCAGTTTTGTGTTTCTTCAGAAAGTTAAACATGAAATTAATTACATATGATCCAGAAATTCCATTTTGTATACACCTCAAATAATTCAAAGTGGGAAACTGAACAGATATTTGCTCATCAATGTTCCTAACAGAATTATTTACAACAGCTAAAAGGTGGAAGCAACCCAATTGTCCATCAAAAGAGGAATGGGTAAACAAAATGTGGTATATACACACAATGGATATTTTTCAACTATAAAAAGGAATGAACTTCTGATACAAGTTACAAAATGGATGAATCTTGATGACATCATGTTGAGTGAAATAAGCCAGATACAAAAAGATAAATATTGTATAATCTCACATAGGTCAAACATCTCAATTAAGCAAACTAAAAAAAATAGATAGTAGATTACAGGTTATCAGGAGATGGGTGTGGGTGAGGGGGAAGGAGAGTTATTACTTAATGGATGCAGAGCTTCTGTTTTAGCGATGGAAAATTTCAGGTAATGGATGTCAGCACAATATTTTGAATGCAATTGATACCACTTAATTGTTCACTTGAAAGTTGTTAAAGTGAAAAATTTTGACTCGTGTATGTTACTGCATTAAAACTTTAAGAGAAAAGAAAGGAAAAAGAAAACCCGGGGAACTCACCACCTTGTTGTTTTGAGTTTCCCAGATGGTCTGTATTATTCTCTCCATCTTCTTATGTCTATTTTATATATAAAACAGATTTTAAATTGTACTTAGCAGGAGAATTGGGAAAACTACATCTACTCCATCTTTCTGGAAGCAGGACCCCATTATCTTTTCAAGTGATAGTAACTTCATTGCCATTTATGTTTCTCTCATTTTAGTGTGCTTTTAGAGGATGTCTTCTTACACAGAAGAAGTTAAGGCAAAGGTTAAGTGACTGGGTCTCTGCTGAAGTCCTGGCCTATGAAGTTTCATGTGTCATATTTTAATTTTTTTTAGTAAATGATTTCCTGGTATGGCCAATTTGATTTCATCTGAAACCCAATAATTTTGATTAATGTCTGTGTGTTTTAAGCTTTTCCTGTGGGCAGCCAACTCAGCACCCGGCAGTCGGCCTAGTGGCACGGTCCCTGGGCCTTCAGTACGTGTCGTGGTGACCGTTCCGCAAGGCGGAGCGTCGAGTGGCACCTATGACTCCTGCCTGGAAGGAATTTGTCTCTTATGCTATTTCTTATATGTTTCTCATATTCATACTGCCCCTTTTTCTCATTTGGGCTCTGTGGTGGTGGAATGCTCCCACACCTAGCTACATTAATGAGCCAGCAGCTTACCCTGCATCAGCTTCAGCGTAAGTGAAAATGCCTGCTCCTTTCTTAGAAGACAATAGGTCACCCTTTCTGCTCAAAATCCCCCTTCCCAAGCTTTGAGAGTTAGCTAGAAGAAATAAAAAGGTAATGATTAACAGACTCTAAAACATGAACACAAAAAAATAGTTATAGATTGCTTGGTACTCAATAATAGGAACCGCTATGCCTGTGCCTGAGAACTGTGTCTTGCTACGCTTCAAGGAATCTGTCCCTGCAAACCCATTGATCACTGTGTAAGAATAAATAATGTCTGAAATTTAGCCAAACTATTCTAGTATTGTATGCCTAAATGCTAGTATGTGTGTTATAGAAAATTATAAAAATAAAGCTCTGATGCTCTGCTTGGTCGGAGATTTCATCTTCGTACCCAGACACAACAAAGTGTCTGTCTCGTTTCTTCGCCGACTCCAGCCCCCCTATCAGGACCCTGAGTGTTGCTGAGGGTTAGGCCAGCCCTCGGCATTTTCCCTCTGCAAACTTTTGTTTACATTTTCATTTAAACCTGCAGGTTTTATTTTTCATAGTTCCTGAACAACTTTTCTTGTGTATTTTCTAATTTCTTGAACCTAGTTATGTTGTCATTTTTCTCCTTACTGCAGTTTCCTTTTATTTTGCTTACACAAGTTAGATATTGAGCACCTCCAAAGAACTTTGTATGGAAAAAAAAAAAGAACTCCACAGAGATCAGGAAAACAAAGACAGAAAGACAAAATAAAAATTTTGTGACAGACGAACTAGTAAAGTTATAGAACAAGAAAGTTGAATGCCAATAATCATATGATTATTACCAGCCCCCCCTAGTAATTTGCTCCATGTCCCTGCTAATGTCTAACACTGTCTGCCTTTTTAATCTCAGGCCATTTGGCTTAAAAAACAAACAAATGGAAACTCTTATTTGAAGTACTCTGTAGTGTATTTTGTATCTATTTGAATCATAAACCTTTCTGAGGCAGGCTCCATTCCCCAGGGGGCTGGGAAATGTCTATGTAATAAGGAAATATCTAGAACCAGAGACTCGAGATACAAAGGACAGATAAAGTACTGGAAATAAATGTCATATGCCTCAGGGAATACAACGTCACCTTCATCCATTCCTTTTTCACAGAAATCTGTAAAGACATGTGTCTTAGTTTCCCAGGGCTGCAGTAACAAAGCACCACAAACTTGGTGGCTTTGCACAGCAGAAATTTATTTCTGTTCTGATATGCAGGTTTCTGCAGGGCCGTTAACTCACTAAGACTCTAGAGGAGGAGCCTTCCTTATCTCTTCCAGCCCCTGCTGGTTGCTGGCAATCCATGGTGCCCCTCATTTTTTTGTTTTTTAGATTTCATCTTTTTAATCAGTTCTATGAAGGACATCCTAAACCCTACATGAGACAAAACAATATTTATTTCTCCCAATATTTAAAAAAAAATGACATTCACATTCCTTTTTAAGAAGCTATATAATCAAAGACATGATCATATTCTTGATGCAGACTTTTTATAGCTTTATTCGAAAATTGCTTCCATACCATGATAAGGAAACTTTGCATACATGTTTTTTTTTTTAAATGTCCCCAGAGGCACATTAATTTTTTTTTTATTTCAGTTTTATTGAGATATATTCACATACCACACAATCATCCACGGTGTACAATCAACTGTTCATGATACATCATACAGTTGTGCATTCATCCCCTCCAATCTATTTTTGAACATTTTCCTTACAACAGAAAGAATCAGAATAAGAATAAAAAATAAAAGTAAAAAAGAACACCCAAATCATCCCACCTATCCCACCCTATTTTCCATTTAGTTTTTGTCCCCATTTTTCTACTCATCCATCCATACACTGGATAAAGGGAGTGTGATCCACAGGGTTTTCACAATCACACTGTCACCCCTTGTAGGCTACATTGTTATACAATTGTGTTTGAGTCAAAGCTACTGGGTTGGAGTTTGGTAGTTTCAGATATTTACTTCTAGCTACTCCAATACATTAAAACCTAAAAAGTGTTATCTATAAAGTGCATAAGAATGTCCACCAGAGTGACCTCTCGACTCCATTTGAAATATCTCAGCCACTGAAGCTTTATTTAGTTTCATTTTGCCTCCCCACTTTGGTCAAGATGTTCTCAATCCCATGATGCTGGGTCCAGATTCATCCCTGGGAGTCATATCCTGCATTGCCAGGGAGATTTACACCCCTGGGAGTCAGGTCCCATGTAGGGGGAAGGGCAGTGAGATCACCTGCCAAGGTGGCTTAGTTAGAGAGAGAGGGCCACAACTGAGCAACAAAGAGGTACTCTGGGGGAGACTCTTAGGCACAATTATAAGCAGGTTTAGCCTCTCCTTTGCAATAGCAAACTTTACAGGCGCAAGCCCCAAGACAGAGAGCTCAGCACATCAAGCCGTCGGTCCCCAATGCTTGTGAGAACATCAGCAACAATCCAGGTGAGGAAATCCAACACCTCCACATCCTCTCCCAGCTCCTCAGGGGGGCACTGAATATTTATTTTTATTCTCTGCCCAAATCACTTTGGTATATGTTGCTATTTCACTCTAACCTATACAAACCTACCAAATCTCACTTTCTATTCAAAGTTCCATGTAATTGTGGTGTTTGAACAAACTGACTGTAGAAGTTATATTGTTTAGAAAATATAGATCCTGCACCAAATAAACATCTCTTCCCTTGGTCTCACATGGAAATTGAAGTTTTAACACACAGTCATTTCAACTTTAACCCTTGGCCGGATTCTCCTAAGTCTTAACCAGATCTGCTTCATTCATATCTCTAATTGAGGTCTGAGCTCTTTTTCAGCATTTTTTTTTTAAACAGTTGCTGTATGTGTTAATACTGACATTCATGTCTGCTGTACATTAATTTTTAAAAATCGATCTGCTCAAACTTTAAAAAAAATTTTTTTTTTTTTTGCCAGAACCAATAATCCAGAGAGCTCAAACTAAAAAACTGGTAAAAAGAAAAATACCCATTGTCTCTCTCCATCTTCACATGGCCTCTTGTGTCTCTGCAGCTCTTTCCCTCTTCTAAGGGCAACAGTCATATTGGATTAAGTATGACTTCATTTAACTTGCCTGATTCCTTCTGTAATGACCCTATTTTTCAAATAAGGTCACATTCTGAGGCACGGGGGGTCAGGGCTTCAACATATCTTTTTGGGGGACATGATTCAACCCATAACCATGTGCATGCTGGCACCTCCTCTCACTCGGATCCAGGCAGAGGCATCTGTGTGAAGAGGTGGAGGGGCAGGGCCGGGGCTCAAGGTTGAAAAAGCTGGAGGGTACATCATCCTTCTTCCATGATGGCAAACACGACCACTAGATCCACAGGTTTGGTTGTAACAGAAACCCGGCCAGCTTAGCCTGAGTATAGAGGAAATATCCTCGGATGGATCTCTTGTCGTATGCAGTGAGTCCCTTGACATACACGATAGGTCATATTGGTATGTTCTTGAAGCTGTAGCATAGGAGGAACACTGCCAGCCTGACCTTGAGTATGATTTTGTGCACACTGGGGCAGGGATTGCAAGCAAAGAGGTGGCAGTGCTGTCTCTCCTTTGTGTTCAGCCCGTTCCAGAAGCCAGAGCAGAAAAACTGCATCTCAGCAGGCTTCCTGGAAGTCCCCATGTGCCCCTCCCTTCTAAAAGTTCTTTTTGAGAATAAAGAAAGTACACATTTTGGAAATAGATAGTGGTGGTGTTGCACAACATTGTGGCTGTAATTAACGCCAAAGAACTGTACACTTAAAAATGGTTAAAATGGTAAATTTTATGTTATATGTATTTTGTATTTTACCGCAATTAGAAATAAAGAAAGCTCACTTCTCAATTCTTCAAGTGAAAAGTAAACATGCATTTGGGAGTCATCCCAGTTAAACATGCCTGTTGTTAAATATGTCAGCTTTTCCTAGGGAGAAGTCCTCAGGTCCTACTCATGCCTTTAGGCTGTGGATGACCCTTTTTTGTCTCCTGTTTAACCTTTTGAAAGAAAAGTAAATCACTGGGGAGAAATATATGACTATTACTCAATTTTATTGTGAGTAGGAGACAAAAGGGACTTTGTGCAAGACGCTTTTGTCTATTGTCTGCCTCCTGGTGTGCCTAATTTTTAGTTTCCTGCCTTTTGAAAGAAACCACACAATTAATCTGTGGGTTGCCAAGGAGAAGTCTCCAATATTTTTTGCTAAGAATTCCCTTAAAACAACCAACAAAGCACCATGGTGGATACTAGAGAATACTGCCTTAAAGAAGTGTTCTTGGGAACCCAGACTTACACATACATACTCATTAATTCATTCATTCAATAAACATTTAATGAAAGCTTACTTTGAGGCAGTTAATACATTAGGTATTGGGGATAAAAATGTGAATAACACAATACAAGGGCATGGCTTCAAGGAGCCTATGTTCAAGTGTGTGTGTGTGTGTGTGTGTGTGTGTGTGTGTGTGTGTGTGTTAAGTGGGGGAGAGGAGACAATCAATTGATCAATTAGCAAATTTAAATTTTAAAATATTTATAATAGTTAAGACATTGTTTTGTTGGCCCAAGGATAGACAAATAGACCAGCAGAATAAAAAAAGAGGCCAGAAACCGATCAACACGTGTATCATCACCTAGTTTATGACAAAGGTAAAAATGCAGGGTCATTTGGAGAGGCATATGGAAAAGATGAATATTGACCTTGCCTAACTCAATACAAAAAGTTAGTTCCAGATGGATTGTAGATCTAAATGTTAAGGGTAAAGAATAAAACTTCTAGAAGAACCCATGAAGAAGATCTTCAAGACTTTCCTTCAGTTTGACAAAGATTTGCTAAGCAAAGCAAAAAGAACTCTAAATATAATGGGGAAAAAAAAGATAAATTGTACTATATTAATAGAAAGAACAGTTGTTACTCAAAACACAACACTGAGACTGAAAGGCAAACCACAGAGTGGAAGACGGTATGTGCAGAACGTACATCTGACAAAAGACCCATATGCAGTGTAACTCTCCCTGGCAACGTAGGATGCGTGACTCCCAGGGATGAGCCTGGACCTGGCATTATGGGATTGAGAAAGCCTTCTGGACCAAAAGGGGGAAGAGAATGAAACAAAGTAAACTTTCAGTGGCTGAGAGATTTCGAATGGAGCCAAGACATCATTCTGGAGGTAACTCATGCATTTTATAGATACCCTTTTTTAGTTTTTAGTGTATTAGAATAGCTAGAAGGAAATACCTGAAACTGTTGAACTGTGACCCAGTAGCCTTGACTCTTGAAGATGAGAGTATAACTATATAGCTTACATGGTGTGACCGTGTGATTGTAGAAAACCTTGTGGCTCACCCTCCCTTTATCCAATGTGTCGCAGCCTAAGAGGGCCTTTGTAGCAGAGGACTAAAGAAAGCACCAAACAAGTTCTGATACATGAGCTTTTATTACGAAGCTTACCTACAGGGTGGGGAAGTCAAGCCACGTTGCCCTGAAGTCAGGAGCTTCTCTGAATGGATTCAGGAGCTGCTGTGAATGGCGGTGAGTTCAGAGCTCAATGTGAAATTACTCTGCACTTTGGGGAGCTGAATAAGCTGGTTATAAGGGCTCGACATTCCAACGGGTATGAGAGCATAAGACACGAGTGGGGGGGGTCTTGCAACATAGGGAGGGATTGATTGTAATCGACAGGGAGGAGGGGAGGATTATAGATTATCTTGAAGATAACAGTTATCTCAGGGAGTCTCAGGGAGGAGGTAGTTTTTGGTATAGATTACATTTAGCACCTGATATTACAAGGAGAATAGGTCAAACCTTAACTGACCTCGGTCACGCAGGCTGCTGTGTGCAGTCTTTAAGGCCCTTGTGGAATGTCCTGGGCCCAGAGTTCCTACACAGTGTATGGACAGATGAGTAGAAAAATGAGGACAAAAAAGTAAATGAATAATGGGGGGAAGGGGTGTGATGGATTGTTTTGGATGTTCTTTTTTACTTTTATTTGTATTATTTTTTTGGTGTAATGAAAATGTTCAAAAATTGACTGTCGTGATGAATGCACAACTATTTGATGAATGATGATTCTGTGCACAACTGATTGTACGCTTTGGATGATTGTATGGTATGTGACTATATCTCAATAAAATTGCAAGGAAAAAAAAGCACTCATATGCAACGAATGCCACAAAATCACCATGGAAGAGAGGCAACCAACAGCTCAGTATAAAAACAGGAGATAGACTTGCAAAGGCACTTCAAAAAGAAAAATATCAAAATTGCTAATACATGTATGAAAAAATACTGAATTATATTATTCATCAGCAAAACATAATTATATCCACAGGAAGTACATCCACCCCTCACCAGAAGGGCTAAAATGAAAAAGACTGAAAATATAAAAAAATTGGTGTGTATGTAAATGAAACGGACCTCTCATACACTCTGGTGTGGGGTAAATTGCAACTACAATCACTTTGGAAATCTTTTTGGGGCTCTCTGTTGAAGCTGAGCATATGCATACTCTGGAGGCAGTAATTCCAGTCCTAAGTATGTATCCCCCACAACATGCTTACATATATTCACCAAAAGATATGTATAAAAATATCCATAGTAGCACCTTTCACAGTAACACAAATTTGAAACAAGCTTAATGTCTGCAAACATCAGAATAAATAACCTTTGGTAATATTCAAATAATAGAACAATTATTATTCTATTAAATAATAGAACAATAATAGAACAAATAATAGAATTAATTATTATTTGTTTAATAATAATTAAATAATATGATCTGTTTAATGAAAAAATGATATGGCAATCAGAATAGTCTACATCCACTATTATTATAAAATGATATGAAGTGAAAGAAGCCAGACACCATAAAGCACAATTCTCCATTTATCAGAGGTCCATAAAGAGTAAAACAAATCTGTGAAGCACAATTACATATGGAGTGAAGCTGTGAAGAGAAGGCATGAGGGAGTGCCTGAAATGCAGATAAAAGTTTTATTTCTCACTCTGGGTGCTAGTTATATGGACCTACATTTCACTTTGGGAGACTTCAACCAGATGCATTTTTATTGTCATGCACTTCAATAAAATATTTACTTAAAAATAGCAGATTCTGATAAATGTTGTTCAGAGAATTAAGCTAATGTGATGCGCTAAGACTTGTAGCTAATTTAGATTGGGGGTTATGGGAAGGGCTTTCTGATGAGCTGGTATTTAAGCTGAAGTCTGAATAGTAGGAAACCAGAGATGTGAAGATCAAGGGAACTTAGCATTCCAAGTTCATAGGGAGCATATATTGCAAAGACCCTGGATTCTGCCACTTATACTCTTTTTCCTTTAGTAATATTGTATGAGATCTTACCTAAAAAATTTTGTGCCATTCAATTTAATGTGAACTCAGTTTTCCTGACCTTTTAGATGGAGGCTTGGTTCAAAGGGCTTCTCTATAACTTCTCTGAGCTCCCTCTTCTATTGTTTTTGAGTAGTGTCACTTTTCTTGGGAGATTTCCTGGCTCTATGCTCCCCCCTCCCCTCCACTTATATCTTCTTTCCTTCATCACTCAAGCCCAATCCCACATCCTGCGGTTTCTCCTCCGGATGGGGCCCTGTCCTGGAAGGGAGTTCTGGCTGCTCAATTTTGATACTTCAAAGGCCAGACAGCGCTGTCTCATCAGACCTCACTGGGGTCCCTTGTCTTGCTCACTATTGAACTGGGCAAAACCCTTCCGGTCTCAGCTTCCATTCTCTGAGTGCACTACTGGGTGTTCCTGTGAGGACCTGTTGACTCTTTGGGCCTTTTCTGTTCTCAGATCCAGCAGGTGCCCCTTGCTCTCCTCTGCTTTCTCTTGCACAGCTGTTGAGACTGTGAAGGTCATGGGTTGGTGGTGATTTGTACACATGCACGCCCCCCCCCCCACCATTTCTATTTTGGTGTTCATAAAGATACCCTATCACATAGTATTGTCACAAATCATGTGTACAGTTTTTTTTAAAATTCAGTTTTATTGAGATATGTCCACATACCATGCAATCATCCATGGTGGTGAAAAGGTTTTTAAATTTTGCTTTCTAGTTTCTCTGTGTTTATCTATTTATTTATTTTTATTTTTTATTTTTTTATTTTTTAAACAATTTTATTCACACATCATACAATCTATCGAAAGTGTACAATCAGTGGCTTCTGGTGTAATCACACAGTTATGCATTCACCACCACAATCTATATGTGAACATTTCCATTTCTTCACAAAGAAATGTAGTTAACTTTTAACACACATATACTTATTTAAAACCATTAAAATATAACAAAATAAAATATGCTTATCATTAAAGCTAATCATTACAGAATTAATCAGTTTGTGATAATTTACCGTAACTTTTGGGATCATTCAGTTCCTAGAATCATTTTTTTAAATTAAGTTAAATTTTATTGAGATATATTCACATACCATATCATCATCTATGGTGTACAATCAACTGTTCACAGTACCATCATATAGTTATGCCTTCATCACCCCAATCTATTTTTGACCCCTTTCCTTACTCTCTGTTTTTATGTGGTGATTTCATAAATCCAAAAACTCAGCTGCTGTTGCTGCCATATTCCCAGTTCTCCCTTTTAAAGATCTCCAGGAAGAGAGATTCTCTCATCTCTCTTGGAAAATTAATCACCAAGGCAAGGAATTTGCACTTACATGTGAACCAACTTGTTTATTATGAAACAAGCTCATTTTCTTTTAGTTGGCCATCTGGGGGGATAAAAGGAATGATTACTTTGTGCAGTTCTCATGGTAACTCTACACATGCAGCCAAATTTAGTCGTCACTTGGTCCTCTTTCTTCGTGATAAACAGCACGAAACTACTCCTTCATGACCTACTTTCTTACAAGATGGAAACCCTGGAAAATCAAAGTATAATCCTTTTCAGGTAAACCCCGACTGGGCTTGAATAGAATAAAAATTTCTGGCATTCCTCAAAGCAGAAATGAGCTTCCTCCCCTATGAGTTGCTGTTCAGTTTTGCTTCATCTCAAGTAGTAATCAGGTGAACTACTACTCTCACATTACCATCCTTGGTTTCACCTGACACATCTTTGATACAGGACAGGTAGGAGAAAAAAATTAGCCCAATTGGAGTTAGTCCAATTGTTTCCCCCTTTCTCTTCCAGAACCGATTTTAAAAAAGTTAGGTTTCCATATATAGAAGCCTCACTTTTGTATCCAAAGAGTGTTTCTTAAAAATACAACTTGTTATTCTTTAATGCCCATTTGTAAATATAATTAATGGGAGTAGTGATAAAAAAAATTGAAATAGTTAAGATGAATGCACTTGGTGCTGAGCTCAGCTTATAGACAAATCAGTTAAAGAGATGTAGGGGAAATAAATACATTACTGTTACCATTATTATTATTACATTGTTTGAGAGTAATCTTGTAGTCATACCTTATTATTCCTGTTAAAAGAAAATGGGTGAATCTGACTGCTTCAAGACCCCCGGTGCGTCTTTCTCATGCATATGCTAAACATCTTGGAACCTTTTAACAATCTGCTGGGTCTGGTCTCAATTTGCATACGAGAAAATGAAATGAAAAAGCATATGGGCAGAACATTGCATCGTGCATTGCATGCACTGGGAAGGGGACAAGTTGTCAGTGGTGGGGTGGAGGTGGTGTGTGTGTGTGTGTGTGTGTGTGTGTGTGTGTGTGTGTGTATGTGTCCCAGTAGGAATTTCGTCTGGGTCCTGAAAGAAGACTTAAATAATGTAGTCACAATTAATAAGACAGATTGTTTAATAAACAATTTTTAATTTCATTAATCACATCTTCTGTGTAGCGACTCCACGAAATATACCTTTCTAAGAGCTAAAGAGAAAATATGCCATATCTCTGAGCCATCAAGAATTGTTCAGTGTGGGGGAGGGATGTGGGAACTCTGTACATTCTGAATGATTTTTCTGTAAACTTATAATTGCTCTAATAAATTTTTTTTTTTTTAAATTTCAGTAGAGATGTGAGAGCAGAACATGGAAAGACACAACCATGTGAGGCAGTAAATGAGTCTCAGAGTCCATAAATGACACAGACACCATATGGAATAGTTCATCAAGGTCAGAAATTGTTTCGACTTGGAGTGATTAGAAAGGGCTTTGGGAACTTTCTATTAGAGTTGAGGGATAATGGGAGGTACTTCATGCAAATTCCTGAGAAATCTGCAAGAAATGGGAAAAATTTGGGTATGTTCTGGGGACAATTAATTGGACCTGCTTGTGGATCAGTCCAAGTTTGTTCAGGCTGTAAGGACAGGCTGGGATTCTTTTTTGGAGTTCATTGAAGACTGTTTAAAAATTGCTTCAGATTTTAGATCCTTTTATTCCATGTTAACTGCCTAAAAGGATGCAAACGCAGAAATATTTGGTAATGTCTTTTAATCTGTTTGACATTCTGATACTCATTCAGTCAATAGTCAATCTGTGACCTGCTAATTTGGTTCAGTCCTTCTGAAACATGTTTCTCAAAACCACTCATTCAGGACTAGCCCAGGACCTATTATCCAGTTATTTCTAGATCATGTTATGTGGGAAAAGAGGCAAAATGGCAAATAGGAAATCATCTAATTAAGGGGCTTTCAATTGAAGAACTAATTTGAATTAAATCACATTCTAAAAGGGAAATGAATTGTAAAGATTTGCCAGCTTTCCTGTGTTTTGTTCCAATGCCTATTAGCTAATGGCAGAAATGCATATTTGTCAGTTAGAGGAAGATATTATGCATTTCTTTCTCTGCTTCTAAAGAAGAATGCGAATGTTCTGTAAAGTGTGATGAAAGCAAGAGTGGTACAGGGAGTGGGGGAGGGGAGAGCAGGGGAGAAGGATATAAAAGTTACAGGCTCTCTTGATGCTTTCCTTTCCCCGCTCTGTTCACCAACCCTAAACTCGTATTTTAATAATAACTTGACATTATTCATGTAGCATTGTTAAAGGACGTAATGTTTCCCCATCGGATGTCACCCCAATGAATTAGTATCACCAGCTCTCCATACTCAGCTCTCTTATTTCAGCGTCTGCAGGAGATGGACTCATCGGAGATTTGAGTGCAGGGGGTGTAGCAGGGGGTGCTGTCAGGATCTACACCTGTGAGGGCAGCAAGTCTGGGTAGACAGAGGAGTTTGAATCGACAGGCAGTTGCAACAGAAGCTTCTGTCAATCCTGCGGGGAGCTCTGAAGCTGGGTGGCTCTGCAGAATTGCCCGACTTTGCACCCTACATCAAACAGTGATTAGATTCAGGCTGACCCCAGGGGAACGTACAAAACTCTGGCTGAGGAAAATTCCCCGGGAGGGATTTAGCTCTGAGCCATCAGCAGGCAACACCTGCGGCTGCTGGAAGAAGGGCAGCCTCCGCCCTGAAGGGGGCGCTGGCGGTACGCTCAGCTCCAATTCTCCTGTACAGCCAATTCCCGGGCTCTGCCAGGAAGCTGTTGGTGTTTTTCGTCTTGAGCGTTGATGCTCATGTTTACATCTTCCTATCCTTTGTTTACTATCAGATCATTAAAACCTAAATGGTAGGACTGATTAGGTGCTCAGTAGAAATCAATACTTAAAGGGAGGAGTTTCTCCATTAGAAAATTCAACACTTAAAACTACATGGACAGAAGTCCTGGCTTTGTGGACCACAGGACGTTATGTAGAGTCAGCATCTGAGCTTCCCTGTGGCTGACTTACCTTTTCTGGCTTGTGGGATTGTTAGCGAGTGCTAAGAAGAAGGAGGACCCTTTTTTCTTGTCCTAATTCTCATTCCATCCATACCCATCTTTGGGATTAAGAAGAGTGGAATAGATAGAGGGACTTGCAAATCTCAGTGTGTTAAGCCAATGTCCCCCCTCAAAAATTGCCTTCATCAGTTTATATCTATGTATCTACATATAGATATTTTGACTTTTCTGTACATTCAGAATAGGAATTAAACTCCCATTTAAAGCTCAAGATTGCATCTGTAGAGGAATATTACATTTCTCAGTGTCCACTCTGAGGGCCTGCACCCCTGAAGAATTGCTTTTACACCTCTGTCCAGAATTTTTTTTTCCAAAAAAACAAAACAAAAACAAAAACAAAAACAAGAACCCACCACTGGTATCCTTTCCGTTAGGGGTAGCTTGAGTTTTGAGTTTTGTAACTATCTTTATATATCAATGTGGCCATATTCACTAAATTTTCAGCCCACCCCAGGCCCTTCCCCCAGGGCTTGTTAAAACATATATAGTTGGACCCCACCCCTAGAGTTCCTGATGCACTAGGTCTGGGGGTGTACCTGAGAATTTGCGTTTTTCTAACAAGTTCCCAGATGATGCTGATGCCGCTGGTTTGCAGAGCAAACTTCCAGAAGTACTGGCCTCGTGGAATATGCCCGCGAGCTCCTCCTTGTGTTCTAGAGGTTGTCCACCAGGTGGGGCTGTGGGCGCGGTCCTGGAGGAGGCGTCCCTGTCTCAGTCTGGACGGAGCTTTACAAAATGTTGGGTGCTAGCTCTTTCTTCTACGTGCGTTCATCTGAGCAAGCACCATTCCCTCCCTGCGTTCCTTTTTATATCCTTCCATGAGGACTTTTACATTAAGTTGTTATGACGCGGCTTCAACTTGGCATTCAGACCTCAAAAGTAATAGAATTTCAATGAAATAACCTGGTAATGAATAAAACTGCAATGAACTTTAACTCTTTATGTAATAAGGGACCTTTTGATACCAAAGCGGTCAGCATATGCACCACAAAGCTGAAGAATACAAAAGGGCCTTACTTCTTGCTTTCTTGTTCTTACATGTTGTCTGTGCGAGTCAATAGAGGATCCTTTTACTAGTGGGATTAATTTCCTAATCATTTGTGGTCCTTCCTGCCAACTCAGTTTTTGCACAGTGCAATGTGAAATGTTTCTGTTCAAAACTAAAATATGCTTGCAATTGTCAGCATGATAAGCATAGGCTTTTGCATGACTCAACTAGGTTAATCAAAGAAAATGTTCACCATTTGGGGAGGAGGGAAGCTAATTATGTAACCAATTATATATTTCAGAGAAAACTAATATAATTAAATTGTAATATTGAGTGGTGTAAGTCAGTGTGAATGTAATGATTAAAAGCAGGAGTCATGAATAAATAAAATATTTATTAACTTTATATTGGAGCCTGCATGATTGAACCCTTCAAAAGTTTGTGATGGGCTTGGTTATGTGGATGCCCTGCGAATTTTTTGTCCAGGAATTTTAATTGTTCAGTGCAAGCTACATAATTACACTATAAATTATATCTGATTTCTTGCAGTGTTCCAAGTGATGTGGAAAAAGCAATTATCAAGAATGTACATTGTGGAGAGGAGAAAAAAAATAAAAACTCTACCAGAGGAGAAAAAAGGTGTGGGAAGAAATGTGAAATTACTTTGGTACAAGCAGATTTCTAAACACTTGATTAGCAAAGAGGGTTTGCCAGAAATCTTTTTTTCTGTATGTTTTATCAGACTTCAGATTAGCAAAGAATATTGTTGTTATCAAAGCCAAGAGGAGGAGAAATAAATTTTGCATTTTTTAAGGAGACAGAAAAATAACATAATAGGTAAAGAGATTACTTTTCAGGATGATGCTTGGCATATTTAGAGCCTAGTAGAAGCAAGTGGTAACTCACAGAGAGAGGGAAGGGGGGAGACAGTGGGAAGAAATTTCCTGTACTTATCCCCAGTCCTCATCTCTTGGATTCCCCCTTATTTATGGACTCTGGGAGGGAGGAGAGAGAAATTGAAGGATAAAATAGGGAAATCTGTTGAGAGCAGTGATATGATACCATAAATCACAGGTTAACTAAACTGAAGTTTGTCAAAATTTAAAATCTCTGATGTTTGTGCTGTTTGGTCTTCATTGTACAGGGAAACCTGCATTCATGTGGCTTTCACCAGGGGCTACAAAGGAGAAACATCTGCTAGAGAAAGCCCATGACTTGGAAACTGTACTATGTGTCCCTTTCTGAAGGAGATAAAGTCCAACCTAGTTATTGACTACTCATGTGGGGTTCCCCTGGTTAATTCTAGTAACAGGGGTCTGGTGGTCGGTGTTCTATTTCCAAGGAAAAAGTTGCTGCTAAATCTAAAATATTTAGCAACAGATAAATGTCATATGTTGATGGGGGGCTGTTATGGGTTGAATAGTGTCCTTTGGAAAGACAAGTATGTTCTAATCCCCAGTCCTTGTGAATGTGCCCTTATTTGGATATAGGGTCTTTGAAGATGTTAGTAGTTAAGAAGAGGCCAAACTGGATTAGGCTGGGCCCTGAGCAAATATGACTAGTCCGTATGAGAAGGGGAGAATTGGGCACAGATGAAGAGAAGGCCATTTGAGGATGGAGGCAGAGATTGAAGTCCAAGGATTGCTGCCAAATCACCAGAAACTAGGAAGAGGCAAGGGGGCATGGTGAAATTTTCCCCTACAGATTTCAGACTCCTGACCTCCAGAATTGTGAGACAATACATTTCCACTGTTTTAAGCTGTCCAGTTTGTGGTACCTTGTTACAGTAGCTTCAGGAGACTGACAGGCATGGATGTCTTTCATTAAAAAATGGTAAGTGTGTTTCCTGCAGTATGAAAAAAGAGCTTATGTAAAAAATTGAGAAAAGCGAGGGTGAGAGGATTCTTGTGTGCTCATCATTCACAGATACAACCAACATTATAAATGACTGTTGCATATGAATGCATTGAACCCCTTCACCTGCCTTGTGCTTCTGAATGAAATATTCTAAATGGGAGCAGGCACGGTGGATGGGTGCAGAATCAGAGCCCTTCACAGATGCTAATTCACAGAACTAACACATTGCTTATGCTTGAAAATGAAGCAATGCATGTTTCCCTGGAGAGCTGGGTGACACAGTGGCTGAGGGATCATGGCAAATTTTCCCAAAGCATCCCTGTGTGGCCAGGGCAGAAGCAACAAAGCCACAGCAGCACTGTCATGCCACTCTGAGGGACTTTGAGGCAAAGACTAACTAGAACAGTGTATCTCAAAGTGGGTTCCCGGACTAGCAGTATGCTTAGGAATGTGTTTGAAATACAGATTCTTTGGACCTACTCCAGACTCCCTGAATCAGGAACTGTGAGCATGGGACCAGCAATCAGTATTTTAGCAGGCCCAAAGCAGGGTGGCCATATTTGGCAAATAAAAATACAGGACCCCAGTTAAACATTTTGGATTAAGATTTATTTTGATATTTATACTGTTCCCTGAAAGTATTACTCTTTGTTCCCATGGAGGAGTACTCAAGGGTGTCAATGTAGCCTTTTGCTATCCCATCCCCACCTTCTATTCCTCAAGGTTTTTCCAAGAAGAGCAGGAATGTCAGGGATATAACCGTCTCCCAGATCACTTTTATATGTGGTTTCTCAACTATAAACCGTGTTATCAAAATGCACTAGAGAATCCATGAAACAGCACATTTCCAGAATGACAGAAGTCACAGCCAAGCATTATACTACAATGTCTATTACTATCAAAACAACACAGTATTTTGCAAGAATGAAGTTCTCAGAAGACAAAAATTGAATACCAAGAAATGATGTACTAAAATTAACCTCAAACAGCCAAGGAACTATGCTGATCAGCCATCCTTTGGATTTCACAAGTAACTGACTCTTGAGTAGGAGCAAGGTTTAGAAAATTTCAGAAGGGAGGCTACAATGTGATAAAAGAAAAAACTTTTCATGCAATTTAGGCTCTCACTGCTTTATTGAGCAATTCATGAATGGGGCAGCATCCCACCTAGGAAACAGAGGGGAGTTCTACCAATTGGTAGAAAGGGCAGGGTTATATAGACAGGCTTTCACACCAACAAGGAAGCTGGCAGTATAAATGATTGTATTGGTTGCATCAAGATACCTAACCTTATATAGCTAATGCTAAACCAGAGGGCCAGGACACACAGGCTAAACTGGAGCTGGAAGACTGTGACTGGTTGGCCTACACTGGAGCCAGTGGACTGTTACTGGTTGGCCTACACTGGAGCCGGAGGACTGTGACTGGTTGGCCTACACTGGAGCCGGAGGACTGTGACTGGTTGGCCTGCACTGGAGCTGGAGGACTATGGCTGGTTGGCCTACACTGGAGAGGGTGAACTATGACTGGTTGGCCTACATTGGAGTTGGTAGACTAAACTGGTTGGCCTACACTGGAGCTGGTGGACTGTGATTGGTTGGCCTACACTGGAGCTGGAGGACTATGGCTGGTTGGCCTACACTGGAGAGGGTGGAGTATGACTGGTTGGCCTACACTGGAGTTGGTAGACTAAACTGGTTGGCCTACACTGGAGCTGGTGGACTGTGACTGGTTGGCCTACACTGGAGCCGGTGGACTGTGACTGGTGGGTCTCAGGTTTTGGGTTTGGGGAGCCAAAGGCTACAAAAAATAGGAACTAAGTTAAATTTTGGTTTGCTAAAGTAGGGTTTAGCATGAGCAACTCCATCTTGGGCACATATACATTATTCAACAAATGCCTATTTTTGAAATTCTAAAAGGAAGAAACATCACAATTTTTGACCATATAAACTGTGTTTCCAATATCAGTAGGTGATTTGGGGCATCTGAAGAAATGGTTTGTGACCACCTGCATACCTTAGTTCTAGCCCTTCTTGTCTGATTGCCTGCCTTCTTGTTTCTCTCTGTCTGCTCTCTCATTTACATTTCCTCTGCCTTTTCATGTTAGTGACTTCTTAGTTCTGTCAATGATTTTTGAAATTTCCCTTAAATTGAAATTGCATGGATCTGAAGCAGATAGGGAAGAAGGGAGGAGGGAGTGACCCTAAGACCCATAACAAGAAGTTCCTTTTGGTGAGTGCACACCTAGTCCTCACTCAGGTTGATGCCCAATAAGAATCAATGAAAAGTGCAGCTCATCAATCCCTTATTACCATAACCAAAGGGGGAAGGGCCCCTCCAAGTCCTTATAATGCAAGGATCCCACTCTCAGGGTGCTCCTCCTCGTTTGGAGAATGCCGTGGTCACCTCTTTGAGAACGTACTTTTGCTATGCGTTAAACTTTTTGGCTGTACACACTGATTAGTCCTTGAGTTGTCTCTTGTGACTGAGTTCTTCTCTGAGAATTCCTGGATTTCTCCGGCATCAAGCTTATTAAACTTTTTGGCTGTTCACACTGACTAGTCCTTGAATTCTTTCCTGCAACTGAGTCAAGAACCCTCATGACACCAGCCCTTGATTAAGGTCTCAGCCTCTCTGAGAACTCCTGCAGCACTTTGGCATAAGATCTACTATTTATTAGTTTACTGTTTATGGCAAACTCAAAAAGAAGTTAGGTTTTACACACTCTGACCAGCACACTAGCTTGTCCATTTTATAAGTGCTTTCATAAGACTCTCAAAAATGGCTCAGTGCTTGTTTAGCATCTGGTTCCAGGCCTAAATATGTACAAATTAAAATGAACCAGTGATCAGGAACAATTAAATTTAATGGAAAGGAAAACTCCATACTTAAATGCTGTTGAAGAATGTGCTCCTGCATTGATTCTAGGTCACAGTTCAAACTATATGGAACTATCCATGGTTAAAGGACAAACACTTAAATACAGAGGGCACAGGCAATAGTGTTTTATATTGTTCTTGACAGACAATAGCTAACCAACCAAGTTTGGTTGAATTATTTAGTTAAAGTATTCAATGGCCAAGGCCCTAGCAGGGTAGAATAATATTTAGCAAGTGTGTTAAACAGAGTATCTGTTACTTGTTAGTTGTATATTGTTGCTGACAAGGCAGCGCAGGAATGAGACACAGACACAAAGTTAAGAATTAAGGGAGCAGGGGACCCACTGCATCTCGTGCTAAGTGGATGATAATGCACCTGTGCTCCAGCTGTTTATTTCAGAAGATAAGAGAGTATATGCTAAGTGTCCTAAGGCACGGGAGAGCCCACCAGATACCTATGTTTACATCCTGTTGCATATCAGAAGGAACAATCTAGGTTTAGGACAATGGTAAACATTGTCGTCATAGCCACAAGGCACATATCTTTACAAGTTGTGCCTGCATAGCGTTCCATGCAGGCCTGCAGCTTAGCATTCCAAGCCACCACCCCAGATACAGCTCAGGCAACATGGAAGACTCGGTTTCCCACAGTATATCTGATTATAAACAGAAAAATGAAGCCTCCAGTCTCTGATGGAGGCTTTTTAACACTGAGTTTTCCTTTCCTTAAGCAGATTCTGATATAAGATTCAACATATAGAGGAAGCAGTGCATTTTGTGCTTAAGAAGAAGAAAATGCAGGACCTGATGACACAGGTTTTTAAAATATTTCTACTGGGCAGCTTAGAATTAAGACAGTTATGCTTAGACCAATAGACCCCAGGCTTGAGGTTATCTGTAGGACCTCAATATTGATCAGAGTCTAAGTCACAAAAGATCATTCCAAGATCTGGACAAAAAGGATTTCAGCACTGTTGGCAAAAATAGAAGTATCTGGGGAGAAGGAAGAAGATGATGGCATAGAGAGGAGTGAAAGCTAGTTAGTCCCCCTGGAACAACTAATAAATAATGAGGAAAACTAGTACATAATCTGGAATAACTGCTAGGGAACAAACATGACTGTCCACACATCATACACCAGCCTGGATTGGGAGGAGTGTCCGAGATCGCAGCATAAAATCTGTAAGTAAAAACTGAGGACCTGAGCTGAGAGCCCCTTCCCCATGGTAACCCAAACTACAAAGCCTCACTGTGCTAGAGAGCAGCACTCTCTGAACAAGTGAATATACCTCAGCCCAGTTCCAGCTGAGGTTTTGATTAACAAACATTGACTGCTCAATACAAGGTACAAATCCCCAAAAAGCAGACAGAGGCTTTTGGTGATGACTGACCTTGGAGAGCCAGAGGACCTCTCTGGGAGGGAGGGGGAGCCCAGAGGACCAGGTGCTATCTCTGGCTGATGGGTGAAACTGAGGGTGGCTGCAGACTGGCCCTGAAGGGGGACTTTCTGTGCCTTTTTCAGCTCAGTGGAGAAAGCCTCAGCTGTTTTCAGTACCGAGTGCTCTAACCCAGACAAGGGTGGAGATAGCAGAGTCAGAGAGACTATGCAAATACAAATGATATCTCCCTAGGGGGTATATCTTCCCTAAGAGGAAAGAGGTGGTGCCAAGCTCTACTACCTACCTTCCATTCAGAACCAGACCCCAGAACCTGGGGGAAAATAGTCACAGGCCACACCTCCTTACTCCAATCTGGAGTAACAGGCTGACAGCCTCACCTGCTGGGCAGAAAAGCACAGTGGCTTGAGGCCTCACAGCATGTCTCAATAATCTAATACACACCCTCAGGGAAACCCTTCTGAGACCTGAGCCCATTCTCATCTGGGAAAACCTGATTGGGGTAACCAAGGAAACCAGATGCCCAGACAACAGAAAACTACAACCCACACTAAGAACATGAAGTTATGGCCCAGTCAAAGGAACAAACTTATGTTTCAACTGAGCTACAGGAACTGAAACAACTAATGGTAAATCAATTCAAGAAGTTTAGGGAAGATACGGTAAAAGAGATGAAGCATATAATGAAAACACTGGGCATACAAAAGGTGGAAATCGAAAGTTCGAAAAACAACTGGCAGAATCTATGGAAATGAAAGGCACAACACAAGAGATGAAAGACACAAGGGAGACATACAACAGCAGATCTCAAGAGGCAGAAGAAAACAATCAGGAATGGGAGAACAAGACACCTGAAAGCCTACACACAAAAGAAAAGATAGAGAAAAGAATGGAAAAACATGAGCAACCTTTCTGGGAATTGAATGACAACATGAAGTGCAGGATTGTACGTGTCATGGGTATCCCAGTAGGATAAGAGAAGGGAAAAGGGGCAGAAGCAATAATAGAGGAAATACTCAATGAAAATTTCCCATCTCTTATGAAAGTCAATAAAATTACAGATCTAAGAAGTGCAGCATACCCCAAACAGAATAGATCTGACTAGGCCTACACCAAGATACTTAATAATCAGATTATCAAACATCAAAGACAATGAATCCTGAAAGCAGCAAAAGAAAAGTGATCCATCACATACAAAGGAAGCTTGATAAGACTATGTGTGGATTTCTCAATAGAAACCATGGAGGCAAGAAGGAAATGGCATGATATATTTAAGACACTGAGAGAGAAAAATCACCAACCAAGAATCCTGTATCTGACAAAACTGTCCTTCAAATACGAGGGAGAGCTTAAAATATTCTCTGACAAACAGACAATGACACAGTTTGTGAACAAGATACCTGCTCTACAGGAAACACTAAAGGGAGTACTACAGACAGAAAGGAAAAGATAGGAGTGAGAGGTTTGGAACATAATTTGGGGAGATATCACAGCAATGTTAAGTACACTGAACAAAGATGACTGTGAGTATGGTTGAAAGAGGAAGGTTAGGAGCATGTGGGACACCAGAAGGAAAGAGGAAAGTTAAAGACTGGGACTGTATAACTCAGTGAAAGCTAGGATGCTTAATGATTGTGATAAAAGGTACAAATATGTTTTTGCATGAGGTAGAACAAATGAATGTCAACATTGCAAGGTGTTCAAAATGGGGTGGGACTGGGGGAAAATACAATCAATGCAAACTAGACTCTATAATTAATAGAAACATTGTATTATGCTTCCATTAATGTAACAAAGGCAATATATCAAAGCTAAATGCATATGGTGGGAGGACATAGGGGAGGGGTATGGGACTCTTGGTATTGGTGATGTTGTCTGACTCTTTATTCTATTTAATGCTATCTTTCCTTTTGTTGCTTCCTAGCTGTCATGTTTTTTTTTATCTTTCTTTTTTCTTTTTCTTTTGTCTCTGTACCGACTCTTCCTCCTTCTTTGTGGAAGAAATGGAGATGTCAGATAGAGGTGATGGTGGTGAATACATAAATACGTGACTATACAGGGAACCATCGATTGTTTACTTAGGATGGAATGTATGGTGTGTGAACAAAACCGTCTTAAAAAAATGGTTTGATGAAAGAAACTTGAGGGCACTATATTGAGTGAAATAAGACAGACACATAAGGACAAATATTGCAGGATCTCACTGATATGAACTAATTATAATATGTAAACTCATGGACATGATATATAAGTTACCAGGATATAGAATGAGGCTGAAGAATGAGCAGTGATATTGCTTATTATGAGCAGAGTGTTCAACTAGGGTGAACTCAAAAGTTTGGAAATGGACAGAGGTGGTGGTAGCATGTTGTGAGAATAACTAACAGTGCTGAATAGTGTGTGAATGAGGTGGAAAGGGTAAGCTCAGAGTCATATATGTAACCAGAAGGAAAGTTGGATGTTAAAAGATGGGAATGTATAAAACAGTGAATCTTGTGGTGGACAATGTCCGTGATTAACTACAAATATTAGAAATCTCTCTCAAGAACTAGAACAGATGTATGACACTATAACTAGAAGTTAATAATAGAGGAGCATAGAGGGAAAAAATATAACTATTACAAACTATGTACTATAGTTAGTAGTATTTTAACATTCTTTGATCAACAGTAACAAATGTACTATACCAATAGTATGAATCAGTAATGTAGAGGAGGTGGTTAGGGGTATGGGAAGATTTGTATTTCCTTTTTTTGTCTTTCTTTTCTGGAGTAATGAAAATGTTCTAAAAATTGAAAAAAAATTAATTGTGGTGATGGATGCACAGCTGTATGATGGTACCGTGGGCAACTGATTGTGCACTTTGGATCTTTAGATAATTATATGGTATGTGAACAATTTCAATAAAAAAAAATAGAAATATCTATCTCACTTAGTGACACAGACCCTAAAACTATCCCCACTGGGAAACTACTTGGGTTTATAATGACCATTGTTTACATAGTCAATATAATGAAATTGTCATGTATTGATTTTTATTTCAGAATCACCACACACACATGCATACAAACATGGAAAACTCAAATGTGGTTTTAGAACAGAATGTAGATGTGTAACCTCATGATGTTAAACTAGAAGTTCCGCTGACAAAAGCTAGGAGGTGGCAGGAGTGCTGGAGAGGGGGAGAGTTGGGTACTAATATTCTCATATAATATAGAGGCAAGTTAAGTTGACAAAATAAGAAATAGAGCTTTAAGGATATTTAGAGAGATAAAGATAAGCAATAAGAAAATAAAAATGAAGGAAGACTTTATAGCGTAATAACGGATGAGAGAATCACGATATAAGATTTTAAAGAGTAGTAGAATTAACCACCAAAAAAGCACTAACATCGGTTCCTGGGAAGCTGAGTTCAGGGTGGTGATGAGTGGGGAAAAGGTTTTCATTTTAAAACTTTCTGTACAATTTGATTTCCTTCATTGTTAATGAATTACTTTAATAAAGAGAAAAAGGAGGACACTTCCCAGCCCAGCTTGATCCAATGAGCAGGAAGTCTTAAGTTATTAATGAGGTGTTAATGAGTTATTGAGTATCAATGAGTAATTACAGTCAATTATGAACTTTTAATGTTATAATTATTAATTAATTAATGAGTTATTAAAGGAGTTTTAAGTTATTAATGAGATACTCTCTAACTCTAGTTCCTGTGGCCCCCTGTTCAAGTTTCTGAAAATAAGAAACTTAGAATTAATTTTAAAATATCATTATACTTTAAAATCAAATTAGTCAAACCCACAGTTAAAACAAGTTAAAACGAGTAGACCACGCACCAGCCTTCCATCCTTTCAGCAAACAACCACTGCATTTGGCTCTGGGGTGGGTTGTTGAAGGTCTAATAAGGACCCTGTCTTTAAAGAGCTCTCTTGTACCCTTTCATTGCTCACAGGCATTGAACCCATCAAGAAACAAATGCAAATGTTAATCCCAGACTGTGGAAACATCCATGAAGGAAATCAATAAAGACCACTCTCTCCAGGCAGCATTTTTAAAATGAGGTGGTTATAGGAATGCTGTTAGCCCAACGGCAAATAAGTAAAAGTGGCCCAGAGTGGGAGAGCAATTGGGGAGGGGTTAGCATTCCAGAAAGAAGGCTAAGTCTTGGGCTGGAGGTGGAATAGGCCTGTGCAAGGGGGTCAGTGTGGACTGCAATGATCCAGAGGAGAGACGTTTGAGATAAGTCTGGAAAATTAGGTTGGAGCCACCTCAGGCAGGGACCTGAGAGACATGACAGGAAGGTTGGTATTTACCCAAAGTAAACGGAAAGGAAACCACTGCATGAACAAAAAATGCATGTGTATGGGGTTAAGTGCCCATGGCTATTCTTCTGGAAAGATCTTCCAGTTCCATGTGCCATCTCAGCAAGTGTAAAACAGAATACATTGCAGGATGAAATGTTTGCTTCACTGAATAATGAAGGACAGATACAAGCTGCAATTGGGAAGAATGATCTCAAATGCATAAAATAGCCTTTTCCTATACCTTTCCCCCTAAAAGCATATGTGAACTGTCAATGATACCTTAACCATCACTTTTTAAAAAAATTAAATTAAAATATGTTTTAAAAAATTTACGAACACTATATCCACCAAGGAAAAACTTCCCCTTTCCCCCTCTCATCTTCTGGTAACCTCTAATCTACTTGCTGCCTCTGTGAATTGGCTCTTTCTAGATCTCTCATAGAAGTGATATCATATGCTATTTATCCTTATGTGTCTGGCTTACTTCACTCAGCGCAATGTTTTCAAGGCTCATCCATGCTGCACACTGTCTGAGAACTTCATTCCTTCTTATGGCCTAATAATATTCTATGTGTGGATATATAAAAGAATTTTGTTTACCCATTCATTTGCTAATGGACGCTTGGGTTGTTTCCACCTTTTGTGAATTATTGTGAATAATACTGCTTAACTACCACTTTTAAACATTTTTATATTGTACATATACTTTTATATTGGATTCTAAATGGTTTTGTATTACTCTGTGTGTTATTGCAGGCCCCTAAACATTTGGAGTCTATAATAAAGATCAAGTTTAATCTAAAACACAACCTAAGCATATTTTTTAGTGCCTAGGAAGTCAGTTTCTCTTTCACAATGACAATTATTTCTAACATTTCTAGAAACTTTTACAGTGTTTTCTTTGGAGTGCTTCATACAACCATTTTCTGATTTACAGGCAAGCACCATTTAGCACTTCAAAACAGAGTGTGAAATAATTGATTTTTCCCTGTCACAAAGGCCTGCAGCTTAGGAAGGAGAGGCCAAAGTGTAAATATTTATTCAGAACCCCCTCAAAAGACTGTAAGGCCACAATTTAAGAGTCCTTGAGCACAAGAAGCCAAATAGAGGATCCCTGAATGTAAAAATGCTGGCTTGCCCATCTGCTTTTATTTATGGGGTCTGGGAAGGGCTTTGAGGTGGAGCCTCCTTTATCTGGAATCTAGCAGGTTTTCTAAGAGGTTTCTATTTTGAGCTCTTATTGCAATCTGAAGCCAGCTTGATTAGCAGGAAAGTACTTGAGAAAACAAAAGCAAATAGTTTAGCAAGAGGGCGGAGAGCCTCAGAGCAGGTTCAGGATGCTCTGACCTTAGTGCATATCATTAAGTTTAAATGCACCACACCATCTTGTGCCTGGAGGAGGTCTGGGGCCACTCCTTAACTCCTTGTGGAAATGCTGAGTTGCTAGAGGCCTGCTGGTCCTTCATAGAGAATATCATACATGGCCACAGACTATCTTCTCAGAAACCTCTGGCTTCATCCTGCTCTTCTGTCTTCTGTTCTTTCTTCTCTGCTTGGGGAGATGTCAGGACCCACTGAGGGAGTGGCGGGAGACAGAAAAAAGGACACTTGTCCTGGTTTTTTTTTCAAGGTACTTTTTTAAAAATTCAGTTTTATTGAGATATATTCACATACCATACAATCATCCATGGTGTACAATCAACTGTTCACAGTACCATTATATAGTTGTGCATTCATCACTCCAATCAATTTTTGAACATTTTCTTTACACAGAAAGAATAAAAATAAGAATAAAAAATAAAAGTAAAAAAGAACACACAAACCATCCCTCCCATCCCACCCTATTTTTCATTTAGTTTTTTGTCCCCATTTTTCTACTCATCCATCCATACACTGGATAAAGGGAGTGTGATCTGCAAGGCTTTCACAATCACACTGTCATCTATTGTAAACTACATTGTTATACATCGTCTTCAAGAATCACAGCTACTGGGTTGCAGTTTGATAGTTTCAGGTATTTCCTTCTAGCTATTCCAATGCACCAAAACCTAAAAAGGGATATCTATATAGCACATAAGAATGCCTTCCAGAGTGACCTCTGGACTCCATTTGAAATCTTTCAGCCACTGAAACTTTATTTTGTTTTATTTCCCTTCCCCCTTTTGGTCAAGAAGATTTTCTCAATCTCATGATTTTCAAGGCAATTTTGATGGCATTTCCACTCCTTTCACCCACATTCCCCTCACTGCAGTAAGCAGACTCCCGCTGAGGGCTGAAGCACCATCTCTTGTGGAAGCCAGCTCCGACTCTGGGTTGCTGACTTAGCAATCTGTGTTTGCTCCCCTTTGCCCCCAAAATTCAGAAGACTACGTCAGGCTCAATGTCATGCCTCCCTTGGGATTGTGTTCAGTCTTTCAAGTCCTGTGACATCCAAAAAGGGTATGTGAGAAAAAGATAAGTCGGTTACGGCAGGGGACTTAAAACCAGGCCTCAATGCCACCCATGGGCTGCAGGATGCCTGAGAAGGTCTGGGCACTTCTTACAATTCTGGAGGGTTTTTTTTTTTAAACCCACTTCTTCTCTACACTCAGGCATTTTCTAGCCCAAGTTAACTAACTGTGGAGGTGGAAGTTAAGGTAAATATCAGAACATTTTTTTTCAGGTCAAAACAACAACAACAACAAGATCAACAACAGCAAAAACCCAAAAAACATATCTGAACTAAAAAACTTAGACAAATTATTATGGAGGAAGGTCTGGCTGCCCAACATGCAGAGAAGTCAGTGCTGTAGCTTGGGGATTTTGATAAAAGAAAGAGCTTTAATGCAAGGTCAACTGGCATGGAGACAGAAGCCCCCCCCCCGGCTCAAATCTGTCTCCCTGTGTTTAAAGAGCTTAGGGTTTTTATGGGATTCAAACAAAGGGAAGTGGAAATAGTGATGTTATGTAAGTTGACATGTATTGATTGGTTATGTTCAGTTATGGTCAATGGGGGGTGTGCAAGCCCAGGTCAAGAAGCCCTTGAAAATTGACAAAAGCCAGCTGGGGTCAGCAAACAGTGGTTGCAAAAGAGAGCATCTGGTTACAACAGTGTTGTAAACTGCCCAATTAACATACGGTAACAGGTAAAGGAATGGAAATAAGCTAAAATAACCTTTACAATTACAAGAAAGCAGTTGCAAAACGAGCATGAGTCCTTGGCCTGAAAGGAATCTCATTGTGGGCTCTAGTGGAAAGCTATAATGCTCTCATTTCCTGTAGGTTTAGTTTCTATAGAAATTTGCTTTTGTGGAATAGCTGAGCTCATCTGCTCAGGTGAATGCCCGCCTGTGTCCCTCCTGAGTGGGAGGACAGCGGTGGCTGCACTGGCTGTGCCTGGCAAGCAAAGCCAGGCCTGGAAGCTGGGGGGTGTGGTGCAGGCACATTTGTGGCATCATGCTGCCCCCTTGAAACCCTGCCGGTGGTCCCCAGGGAGCTGCATCCCTGAGTGTGGCTGCTGCTTCTGTCATGTGTTTATCCCTGAGCTCTTGCTGGGTGACCCTGGGCTAACATTCTTTGCATTTATGGTCAATCTCTGCAGTTAGGACCTCCTTTTTGAAGGTAGGTGAGGACACAGTCCAGAGCCTACCATGACCCATGAGTGGCAGAGGCTGCCAGCACCCTGGGCATGAGCCTACCATGGATCAAACTGTACCCCCAAGATATGTTGAAGTTCCAGCCTCCAGAATTTCAGAATTTTACCTTATTTGTAAATAAGATCATTGCAGATGAAATTAGTTAAGATGAGGCTGTATTGGGGTGGGCCCTTAATCCAATATGACTGGTGTCCTTATCAGAAGAGGGAAATTTGGAGACAGACAGACACAGGTAGGGGCAGCGCCATGTGACAACTGAAGCTGAGAATGAAGCCCAAGGATTGCTGGCAAACATCAGATGTTAAGAGAAGAAGGGAGGATTATCCCCTACAGGTTTCAGAGGCAGCACGGCCCTGATGACACCTTGATTTTGGACTTCCAGCCTCCAGAACTGTGGGGCAAGATATTTCTTTTGTTGTGGTCCTCTGTTACAGCAGCCCTAGGAACCGAGGACACAACCCTATGCCAGCTGCCAATACCAGCATCTCTGGACCTCTGGCTTTCACTGCTGCTGGAGCCTTCTCTGCCTGAGCATGTGGCAGCCAGAGGAGCTGAACCTTCCAGCCATGGCTGCAGGAGGCCAATGATTCCTCACACCACCCCTCTTGACCTAGAGGGGTGGAATAACCCTGAGATGCATGTTCCACCCTGTCTCCCAGGGTTCTCCAGCAGGATTGAGCACCACCTGCCCACAGAGGTTACCTATTTTATTGTGTACCCTTTTTATACCTCTTTCCCCTTCTTTCTCTCCCTTCCTCACTCCTTTACAGGTATTTTCTGGAATTACCTCTTCTTGACTCAGTATCTACTTCCAAGGGAATCCAAACTGAGACACCAGGCATACAGTGAGTGGCCTGCTATTGCAAACCCCATGACCTTGGTCAAGTTTCCGAGACAGAAATGGGAAAAAAAGGACCTGAATTCTCAGGATAGAGCAAGGCCACCAAGAAGGGTGGTGGAACCCTTATAGGTGGCCTCCCGCTCATTTTGTTCATAGAGAAGACAACTATTGGGCTGATAATTGGATCAGTGCAGAGAGTCCTAATTGCCTTGTTCCAGTTTGCTAATGCTGCTGTTATGTGAAAAACCTGAAATGGATTGGCTTTTATAAAGGGGGTTTATTTGGTTACAAAGTTATGATCCTAAGGCCATAAAAGTGTCAAAACAAAGGCATTGACAGTAGGGTACCTTCACTGAAGAACACTGATGGTGTCCAGAAAACCTCTGTCATCTGGGAAGGCATGTGGCTGGCATCTGCCCCAGGTTCTGGTTTCAAAATGGCTTTCTCCCAGGACACGCCTGTCTAGGCATCTGGGGGTGTTCTCTTAGTTTCTCCCAGTCAAACTCTGGACTTACAAAAGTCAACTTTCAATGGCTGTCTCCAAAATGTCTCTCTTGGTTGCAGCATGGAGCTCCGTCTGTTTGAGCTCTTATATGGCTCCAGTAAACTAATCAAGACCCACGCTGAATTGGCGGGGCCACACCTCCATGGAAATAATCTAATCAAAATTTCACCTATAGTTGGATGAGTCACATCTCCATGGAAACAACCTAATCCTAAGATCATTGTTTTTTTTGTGGGGGACATAATATATCCAAACTGGGACACCTGTAGAGCCCAAAATAAATATTTTAGGCTTCAGATACAAAAAGAAGACTGACTTTGTACCAAATTGCTATTATTCATTGAATAATCCTGGAGACAAGACTGCGGTCACTGGTTCAGCTAACCCTGATCTGTGTGTGCTGGTGAGAAAGGTGCCATTTCTAACCCCTGGTACACAGGCCATCTAAGTTCATGTGCTTGCCTCTTCAGCAAAAGGCAGCTATTAAGATAGGAGGAAAGAGCAAGCCTACCTGTTTCTCTGCTTATTTAATTTAGCTATTGTAGATCCTGGAGGAGAGACCAAGGGTGAGCCTCTTTTCTCTCTAACTGGGGTGCTGGAAACACTTCTCTGGAAAGATATTTCTTCCTTTCAGCAGAACACTGGGGACGGAGAAGGAGCCAAAGGACCAGAGTGTTGCATCAAGAAGCTTGTCAAAGCTGATCTAAATTCCTTGTTGGACTGTTTAGCTCCATATAATCAGGAAAAGGATAAGCACATCTGCAGAATGACCCAATCGTTGGAAGGAGCTGGCTGTTTTTATGGACTTGCTCAGTCAAAATGAGGCAGAATATGTTGCCTAATTCTGAATGCAGATGCAGACTTGGAAAGGATGGGCTTGGTCCCTTCCCCAGAGTCCTGGCTGAAGCTTCTGCAGCTGAAACAGGAAATGAGCTTGCTCACCAGGTTATCCCAAGTGACTTGGGAGATTCCTGCCCGTAGAAGAAATCTTTGTGGGGGGTAGCTCTCTTTCCCATTTGGTTTTACTTAAATTTAATTATATCTATAACATTAATGACAAGAACAGTGACCATGGCACCAATGGTGATGACTGCGTGTGGGTCCCAGTGGCTGGGTAATGCACACTGAACCCGAAGGAAGCTCATTGCCTGTTACGCTCTAACTGTATATGTAAAAATGCATAAAATGGCAAATTAAATGTTATATATGTTACCACAATAAAAAGTAAATTAATTTGAAAGAAAACAAAGCAAATCTAGTAGTCTTAGCTCTGTGACTTTGAACCCATCGCTTTGCCTCTTTATACCTCAGTTTCCTTATCTTTGAAGTAAGCAGTAGACCAGATGAATGGGAATCTGCTTGTAACACTACTTCTCCATGACTTGATGGAGCCACTTTCATTTCTCCAGGTATGGTCGAAAGTGCAGTCCACCACTGCCCCCTGCCCTCCACATCTCCCTCCTCCACAGCTGCCTGTAAGTTGCCCCTACTCTGGTTTTATGCTAAGGTTGAGCATAGTGTATTTGAGGGACTCAGGGAGGGCCTTCTGTAATATGTGACTGTTGTCTGTAGACAAAAGTGCTGGGAGGAGGATGAGCCTGTCATGCCAAGGGCTCAGCAGCATGTCCTAGAGCTTGGCACTGTGTGCCAATAAAATGTTTTATTGGATGGTGTTAGCAGAAAAGTAAAAAAGGGCACACATTCCCAGGAGCTCTCACCATTCACAGAACGGTGTGGAATGCACCTGGAAAGTGTTCCTGTAGAGTGATCCCAACTCCACTATGCTCCTAGTTTCATGGGGCTGGAATGTTCCAGGATGCATGTACCATGGAACCTCCTGGTCAAAAAGGAAGTGGCCTTGTTCAGAGGCTTCTGTTGACTGAAGCCAGATCTGCTTGGCAGCTTCTTGCTGAGCTATGAAAGGGGGTGGAAAGTAAGCTCCACAGCCATCTGGATTCACATCTCCTCAGAATCCCAACTAATCTCTCAGTTTGCCTAGTGGGGGAAAAAATGCATTAGGAACTTGCCATGTGTTGGAATGGTGTTAGGGCTTCCACATCACCTCGTTTAATTCTCACAATATGATGATGCAGGCATTACTACATTTTTCAAAATAGAGGAATTGAGTTATAAATAAAGAAACCTACTCAAGGCCACCTAGCTGGCCAGCAATGCCAGAACCTGGGTTGACCGTGGGATTTATCTGATTCTAAAGCCCGTCTTTCTGTACCTTTCCACTTCACAAAGAAGAAGAAGAAAGGGGCACCAACCAGCTGTTGGCACCAACAGCATTTAGTGCTCAAAATACATTGCCATGGATATGTGGTGAAGTTTCTAGAATATTGTTCCAACTTGACAGCCTACAAAGTTCCAAAATGTACTTAAAATATCTGCTATTGATAGCAGCCAAAGATGCACGTGGATGTTGGCCCACACTGAAACTGCACTCAATTTCCCACTGAACAACTCCCTTTACTGGCCTTGCAGAAGTTACTATCTCCTTTGATTGAGCTCCCATCTCCTCACGTTTATTCAGAAGAAAATTGCTGCAGAAAAAGTTGTTTCTTCTCTCTTTAGCACCTGCTAAAGTGGGCTCTGGTTGACTCTAGCCACTAGGGCGTGTGCAGTCAGGAGAAGCCCTGAATTAAAGTTACCTTGGTCTAATTACATTAAAAATAACACTCACCAAGCAGGCTAAGCCTCTGTTTTTGAACATGTGTCGTATGAAGTAGCATGATTTGGAACTACCCATGCTCCACTTGAGACTGCCCCTTAACCCACATCCCCTCACTTTATCTTAAACCACTCCCTTAGACCCACCTACCTTAAACTGCATAAATATCTCAAGTTGCTTTAGCTTGGGAAGACAGATCTGAGGTTTGCCTGCTGTCTTCTCAATGAGCTGCTCACAATAAACTCTTTTCTCAAAATCCTGGTGTTACTGTACTGACATCCGCACATCAGGTGGTGAGCCCACTTGGGGCAATAACAGTATGTTGGTAGGAAAATTAATGTCAATTATTCCCAGGAACTTTCAATTCAAAATTATAAATAATTATGCTACTGACCACTCCCTTTAACCACTTGGAATCTTGTGACTGTTCCAAAGAATGAATGGTGAGAGGCCAGTCCCCACACATCACTCCACAGACTGGCTTTTATACCTGAGTACACCTAAGCCTTCTCCAAGGTTTGTCTTGTGGTCACCAGGGGAGTAAGGAAGATGGACATTGGGACACTCAGGCAGTGTGGGGGAAAGGGGGTCTTATGATCATACAAGGCTATTGGAAAGGGGTTCAGGTAATATATGTTTGGAACAGTTTGCAGTATTTACCTAGTATAGCATTTATTATCTATCAAAATATTGATGATTTATTTGTCAGGGTGAATCAAGTATTGAAGGCCTGCAAAGGGTCTTCAAAGACCTTCTTTTTTTGTTATTGTTGAGGTGGTTTTGTTCTTTCAGCTTGATATTTCTATTTTTTACTTTTAATTTTGAATAATTATAGAATCACAGGAAGTTGCAGAGACAGTGCAGAGAGGTCCCATGTACCCTTGATCCAGATTTCCCCAACAATTACAGCTTACATAGCAATAGTACAAAATCGATATCAGGAAAACAGCATTGGTAAATGTGTGTGTATAGTTCTACGCCATTTTAAAAATACATATAATTTTCTTACAAAATTAAAAAAAAACAAACAAAATGCAATGTTCCAACTCAACTCTCAAAGGGTTCAGGTCAGCACAGCCCCTAGACCAAAGAACATGCCAGGCACTAAGTCAGACACAAGTTTTATTTGGACTTACGAACAGGAGAGAATCTCCAGTGGCAGCTGGCTGGAAAATGAAAATAGTGCACTCTGCAAGGGTAGGGAGTGCAAGGGGCTGCTTATAAGTGTTTAGGACAAAGACATTCCATAGGTATGAGAACAGAGTGTTAGCAGGGTCTGGTGACACAGGGGTCTGGAGGTTTGTTATCAACAGTGACCAGGGGAGGGGAGATTTAATGCTTTGTTTACCATACCATCTGTACATTCTTCCCCTTCCCGCTCCCTGAAGAGGTATAATGACCTGTAACTTCTGTCCCAGTCAAGTAGGCGGCTAAGTAAAATAGCTTACTCTCAATATGGAGGGGGAGACTGGGCCTTGGGTCTCCACATACAACATCCTAAAAAACCCCAAATTTACTATTGATACTAATTCCTAGGGGTTTACTGTGCTACCATTCAAAGTCAAAAAATTAAAGAAACCATTAAATAGAAGCATTCAACATTAGAAGCTTTAAAATCTAATTGTAAGCAGTAGCCCTCAAAAAGCTACAACCTGCATTTTAAAAAAAGTATTTTCTCTGCAAAGAATCTTATCAGCTATACAAAAATCTGTACAGTTTTTATATTGAAGCTAATATTGACCTGCACTTGAATTCACATTCTTAGCAAAACAATTGCCTGAGCACACTTGCATACTCCACACACATCATTAAAGGATAGCCATTTATTCTTCATCATCCTCCTCTTCCTCACCATCTTCATCATTGTCTTCTTCCTTCTCTGCTTCTTCATCTTCTGTTTCACTCTTCCTTTTTGAGCCTGTTGGCCTGCCAGGGCCCTTCTTTCTGGCTTCACTTTTGCCCTCGCATGGTATGCAGCAACATCCTTCTCACGTTTCTCCTTTAGCTTAGCTGCTTTCTACTCATCTTTGGCTGACAGTTCAGACCACATTTTACCCAATTCTTATTATGGTATCCCCAGTGGATAGGCCTGGGTGTTCACCTTTGATCTTTGGATGATTTTCAGAGCAAAACAAGAAGGCAGATGGTGGCCTTTTAGGGGCACTGGGATCTTCCTTCTTTCCTTTTTTTATCACCTTTGGGGGGCATAATATTTCATATCCCTGTCCTAACAAGCTTTGCCACTTTTGGCCATATCTTCAAACTTGGACTTTTCCTTTGCAGACATTGTTTTCCATCTCTCAGAACATTTCTTGGAGAATTTGGCAAAGTAGATGGAAGAGTCTGGATGCTTCTTTTTGGCTCTTCTCAGAGGTCTGGATGAAGAAGGCATATGAGGACATTTTGCCCCTCGACTTGTTGGAGTCTTCTTTACCCATTGTGATAGGATGGGGTCTACTTGGTGCAAACCACAAAACTTTGCCTTCTATGCCATTTTATCACACATGTAGAAAAGTGCAACCATCACAGCAATCAAGGATCAGAACTCTTCAATGCAAAGATTTCTTTCATGCTACTCCTCTATAGTCAAAGCTCTCTTCTCACCAACCCTCACCCCAACAACCCCAAGCCCCAGAAACCATGAGGTTTTTTTCCCTTCATCTCTATGTTTTTTCATTTCAAGAACGTTAAATAATTGTAATCATATAGTATGTGACTTTTTGAGATTGACTATTTTTTTCACTCAGACAGTGCTCTTGAAATTCATCCAAGTTGTTGCATATAATAGTTCCTTCCATTTTATTGCCAAGTGGTATTCCATGGTATACACACATACTACAGTTTGTTTAACCATTCACCTATTGCAGGACATTTTGTTTTTTTCCAGTTTTGTGCTATTACAAATAAAGTTGCTATAAACAATCATGTGAAGATTTTTCTGCAGTCATAAATTTTTATTTTTCTGTGATAAAGGCCCAGAAGTTCAATTGCTGGATTGTATCGTAAGTGTATGCTTAATTTTTTAGGGAACTGTCAAATTATTTTCCAAAGTGGAAGTAACATTTCACAATTTCACCAACAATGTTTGAGTCATCCAGTTTC
The DNA here is from genome assembly GCF_015220235.1 of Choloepus didactylus. NCBI lineage: Eukaryota > Metazoa > Chordata > Mammalia > Pilosa > Megalonychidae > Choloepus > Choloepus didactylus. The sequence continues at coordinate 15,984,231 of NC_051316.1, read as the reverse complement.
TCCACATCCTTACCAGCTTTTGGTTTTGTCACTGTTTTTTATTTTAGTCATTTTGATAGGTGTGTGGTCATATCTCATGATGGTCTTAATTTGCATTTCTCTAATAGCTAATGATGTTGAACATCTTTTCATGTGTTTATTTGCTATTCACATATTCTCTTTGATGAAAATGTCTCTTTATGTCTTTTGCCCATTTTCTAACTGTATTGTTTAATTTTTCACTCTTGAGTTTTGAGAGCTCTTTACATATTCTAGATCTGAGTCTTTTGTCAGAAATGTGGTGTTTTAGTTTGTTAAAGCCAACAAAATGCAGTAGACCAGAAATGGGTTGGTTTTCACAATGGGGATTTATTAACTTAAAAGGTTACAATTCTGAGGCTGTGAAAATGTCAAAATCAAGGCATCGTCAAGAGGATACCTTCCTTCTGAAGAAAGGCTGCTGGTAATCTGGGACTTCTCTGTCACATGGGAAGGTACATAACTCATTTGTTTGTCTCTCCCTTGTTTCCTAGGTTTTGTTGCTTCCAGCTTCTGGCTTCAGTGGCTTCCTCTCTGAGTTTCTCTTTTCTCTCTTTTAGCTTCTGTCTCTCTTAGCTTCTGTGCCCTCTCTCAGCCTTTCTCTGGCTTTTCTCTCTGAGCTTCTCTGGGACTTTCTTCTGTGTCTTCTCTCTGTCTTTTATCTTCTTAGACAGGACTCCAGTAAGGGGATTAAGACAAACCCTGAACAAGGTGGGTCATAGCTCAACTTAAGTTAAGATCCTACTCACCAAATGATCCTACTTACAATGGGTCTACAACTACAGGAATGGATTAGCTTTAAGAACATGAGCTTTTCTGGGGTAAATACAGCTTCAAACCATCACATGTGAGTTGCAAATATTTTTTCCCAGTCTGTGGCTGTCTTTTCATCTTTTTAACAAGGACTTTCACAGATAAAATTTAAAATTTTTTGAAGTCCTACTCATTGATTTTTTGCTTTTACATGTCATGCTTTTTGATGTCATATCTAAGAACTCTTCACCGAGCCATACATCCTGAAAAATTTCTCCTATGTTTCTTCTGAAAGTTTTATGGTTTTGTGTTTTACATTCAGGTACTATGATCTATTTTAAGTTCATTTTGGTACAGGGTATGAAGTTCTGGTTAAGGTAGATTTAAGGTAAATTTTAGAACAATCTTGTCTATATTTACAAAAAATCTTGCTGGGATTTTGACAGAAATTATATTAAATGTGTGTATTAATTTGTAGAGAATTAACATCTTTAGTATGTTAACTCTTCCAATCCACAGATGTGGCATTTCTCTCCATCTGTTTAGATTATCTTTGATTTCCTTCATCAGCATTTTGTAGTTTTCAGCATACAAGTCTTATATATGTTTTGTTGATTTACATCTAAGTGTTTCTATTTTTCATTTTAGTGATTTTAAATGATATTGTATTTTTATATTTGGCTTCCATGAGTGGATTGTTGGTATATAGAAACAGAATTGAATTCTGTATGTTGGACTTTATATCCTGGGACCTTGTTGATTTCCCATATAAGTTCTAGGATTTTTTTTTTTTGTAGATTCCTTGGGATTTTACGTTGTAGATCACAATGTCATCTACAAATAGGTACAATTTTGCATCTTCCTTTCTGTTATATATAGCTTTTATTTCCTTTACTTGAATAGAAGTTGTTAGAGCAGACATTCTTGTCTTGCCTTGAATGTATAAAGCATTCAGCCTTTTACCATTAAGTATGATGTTAACTGCAGGCTTTTTGTTGATACTTTTTATCACATTGAGGAACATCTCCTCTGTTTCTGCTTTGCTTCAAGTTTTCATCATGAATGGGTAGTGAAATCTGTCAGATGATTTTTATGCATTAATTGATATGATAATGTGATTTTTCTTTCTTAGTACATTAATATGATGGACTGCATTAATAGAGTTTCAAATATTGAACTAGACTTTCATCCCTGGAATAAATCCCACTTGGTCTATGGTGTATAATTCTCTATATATATTGATGAATTCTATTTGTTAATGTTTTGTTAAAGATTTTTGCATCTATATTCAAGAGGGGGTAATTGTTCCATAGTTTTATTTGTACTGTTTTGGTTTGAGTATCAGGATAATACTGGCCTCATAAAATGCATTGGGAAGTATTCCCTCCTCTTCTATTTTCAGGAAAAGACTGTTTAGAATTGATGTTAATTCTCCTTTAAGCATTTGGTAGAATTCTGAAATGAAACCATCTGCGCCTGGAGATATCTTTTTCAGGAGTTTCTTAAGTGTGAATTCAATTTCCATAGTAGCTATAGGGCTATTCAAATTATCTATTTCATTGTGGATGAGTTGTGATAGTTGGTATGTTTCAAGAGTATAATGGCCTGATTCCATTTTTGATGTTTGATTGCAGATAGCTTTTAAGATGTTCCTCTCCCTCATCCTTTTCTGCCCCACATCTGGGAAAGCTGATGAAAAAGCCCAGGAGCTCTGTTCTTTGACACCAGCAGGAGGCTCCAAAGACTTAAGCCCCTGCTTGTGCTGGAAAGCTCACCCCAGCCTCATCCTCTAACCACCATAAAAACCCCAAGCCAGACCCATTTCCTTGCTCTCTCAAGCCATTTTTGGATCAGTTTGGGAACCCTGCTTTGATCTCACCAGAAAGGCTCACTATGTGAGTAATAAGCCTTTCAATACCCTCTTGTATATGTCTGGTGTCATCAGTGTCACCACATTTTACATTGGCAGTCCATTCTTTCAACAGAGAACTTGATCCATTTCATCTAAGTTGTCAATTTTATGTGTGTTGAGTTGTTTGTAGTGTTTCCTTATTATCCTTTTGATGTCTGCAGCATCTGTATTCATATCCCTTGTTTCATAATTGATATTGGTAATTAGTGTCTTTTCCCATTTTTCCTTTGTTGATATAGGTAGACATTTGTCCATTTTATTGATCTTTTAAAAAAACAACTTTTTGTTTCATGTATTTTCTTTGTTGTTTTTGTTTTCATTTTTATTGATTTTTGCTCTTTTCTTTATTAGTTCCTTCCTTGTTTTTGCTTTAGGTTAACTTTACTTTTCTTTTCTTTTTTTTTTTTTTTTTTTTAAATTAAATTCAGTTTAACTTTACTTTTCTTGTTCTAGTTTTTTAAAGTGGGAGCTCAGATTACTGATTTGAAAATTTTCCTCTTTTCTAATGTAGGCATTTAGTGCTATAAAATTCCATCTCAGGGCTGCTTTAGTTGTGTCTCACATATTTTGTATTCCAGTTTGCTAAAGCGTCACTGAAGAAAGGCCGATGGCATCTGGAACACCTCTGTCAGCTGGGAAGGCATGTAGCTGGCATCTGCTGGTCCTTTGCTTCCAGGTTTTGGTTTCAAAATCACTTCCTCCAAAATGTCTCTGGGCTTCTGACTCTCTTCGCTTCTCTCTTTCAGCTCCTGTGCATCATTGCTTGTTTGCCCAGGGTGTTTCTCTCTAAGTTTCTGGGGGTCCTTTCTTATCTTCTCCTGGGGGCAAGCTCTGGGCTTCATCTCTTAGCTTAGCATCTCCAAACGTCCTTCTGTCTGCATCTCCAAGCATCTCCAAGTGTCTGGATCTGTGTTGGCTCTCAGCTCTCTTAAGGACTCCAGTGATCTAATTAAGACCCACCCTGAATGGAGGGATCACACCTCCATGGAAATAATCTAATCAAAAGGTCTCACTCACAGTTGGGTGGGTCACATCTGTATAGAAACAACCTAATCAAAAGGCCCTACCTACAATAAGTCTGTACCCACATGACTGGATTAAAAGAACATGGCCTTTCCTGGGGTACGTAACAGTTTCAAAACAGCACATTTTGATATGTTAAATTTTATTTTCATTCACTTCATTTTTTAATTTCTCTTGAGACTTGCTATTTGACCCATGGTTTATTTAGAAATATGTTGTTTAGTTTCCAAGTATTTAGAGATTTTCCTATTATCTTTCTGTTACTGACTGCTGGTTTAACTCCTTTGTGGTCTGAGATCATATTCTATGTGTTCTGGTTTGCTAATGCTGCCAGAATGCAAAACACCAGAAACGGATTGACATTTATAAAAGGGGGTTTATTTGGTTACACAGTTACAGTCTTAAGGCCATAAAGTGTCCAAGGTAATGCATCAACAATTGGGTACCTTCACTGGAGGATGGCCAATGGCATCCGGAAAACTTCTGTTAGCTGGGAAGGTATGTGGCCAGTGTCTGCTCCAAGTTCTGGTTTCAAAATGGCTTTCTCCCAGGATGTTCCTCTCTAGGCTTCAGCTCCTCAAAAATGTCACGCTTAGTTGCTCTTGGGGCGTTTGTCTTCTCTTAACTTCTCTGGAGCAAAAGTCTGCTTTCAAAGGCCGTCTCCAAAATGTCTGTAAGCTGCAGCCCCTCTCTCAGTTCCAGTGCATTCTTCAAAGTGTCCTTCTTGGCTGTAGCTCCTCTTCAAAATGTCACTCACAGCTGCACTGAGTTCCTTCTGTTTGTCAGCTTATTTATATGTCTCTGGTGATTTAGTTCAGACCCACCCTGAATGGGTGGGGTAACACCTCTATGGAAATTATCCAACCAGCGTCATCACCCACAGTTGAGTGGGGCACATCTACACAGAAACACTCAAAGAATTACAATCTAATCAACACTGATACATCTGCCCACCCAAGATTACATCAAAAAACATGGCTTTTTCTGGGGGACATAATATATACAAACCGGTACACTGTGTGATTTCAATTCTTTATATTTGTTGAAGTTAGTTTTTATTGCTCAGATTATAATCTATCTTGGTATGCATACCATGGGCAATTGAAAAGAATATGTATTCTGCTCTTGTTATGTAGAGTGTTCTAGACAAATTGATTTGATCTTGTTGGTTGATGGCATTGTTGAGTTCTGTATCTCTGATGAGTTTCTGTATAATTGTTCTGTCAACAGTTGAGAAAGGGGTGTTGAAGTCTACAACCATAATTATGGGTTTGTCTATTTCTCCTTGTATTTTATCACTTACTGTTTCACGTATTTGGTGGCTCTGTTGTTTGGTGCATACACATTTAAGATGTCTTCTTCATAAATTGATCATTATGCAGTGTTCCTCTTTGTCCCTTCTAATCTTCTTTGCTATGAAATCTACTTTATCTTATGTTAGTAAAGTCACCATGCATTCTTTCGATTAATGTTTACATTGTATTCCTTTTTACTATCTTCTTCCTTTCAACCTTTCTATATCACTATATTTGAAGTAGGTTTCTTATAGACAGAGTAAAGTTAGATAATTTTTTTTTGTTAACTGCCAATCTCTAACTTTTATTGGTGTATTTATACTATTTACATTTAATGCAATTATTGACAGGCTAGGGCTTAAGTTTATCATTTTATTTTTGGTTTTATATTTGTGCTCTTCGTTTTTCATCTATCTTTTTCCATTTTTCTGCCCTCCTGTAGGTTACTTGAACATTTTAAAAATAATTCCATTTTTGTTCATCTATAGTGTTTTTAAGTGCATCTTAAAATTAAGGTTTTACATTATGTACACATAACTTGTCACAGTCTATTGGTGTTGACATTTTACCGCTTTGAGTGAAATGTAGAAAACTTACCTCCATTTACATCCTTTAATCTCCTCATTTGTAATGACAATTGTCTTAAATATTTCATCTGTATACACTGAGAACCCCGTCAGATGACGTTATAATTTTTGCTTCATTCATCAAGCATAATTCAGAAAACTCAATAAGAAAAGGAAAATCTATTTTATTTAGCCATATTTTCACTCTTTTTGTTTTTCTTCCTTCCTTTATAATGTTCCAAGATTCCTTCTTTTATCATTTACTTTTTGCATAGAAATCTTCCTTTAGCCATTGTTTTAGGATAAATCTACTCATGACAAGTTCTCTGAGTTTTCCTCCCTTTAAGAATGTCTTGATTTCCCCTTTATTCCTGAAGGATATTACTTCTGGATGTAGAATTCTTTTCTTCAGGTATTTGAAAAATGTTGTGCCTTTTCATCTGTTTCCATTGTTTCTGATGAGAAAGCCACTGTTATTCAAAATATTTTTTCTCTGTACATAGTGTGTAATTTCTCTCTCACTGCTTTCAAGATTTTTCCTTTGTTCTTTGTTTTGACTACAGTTTATCTAGGCATGAATTTCTTTGAGTTTATCCTGTTTGAGGTTTACTCAGTCTTGAATCTTTTGTCAAGTTTGAGAAATTTTCAACCATTATTTCTTTAAATACTCTTCCAGGCCCATCTTCTTTCTTCTCTCCTTCTGGGACTTTGATGATGTAAGTGTTGGATCTTTTGTTATAGTTCTTAGGTATCTGAGGTCCTGATTACTTTTTTTCCAGGTGGTTTATACTGTTGTTCAGATTGAGTAATTTCTATTATTCTATCTTCAAGTTCACTTCATCTTTCTTCTTTCATCTCCATTCTTCTGTTCAGCACATCCTTTGAATTATTTTGATTATTGCATTTTTCAGGTATAAAATTTCTATTTGATTTTTCTTTGTGTCTTCTACTTCTTTTCTAAGATTTTCCTTTTTTTCCCCATTTGTTTCAAGCAGGCTTGGAAATGATAATTGAAGCATCTTTATGATGACTGCTTAAAGATTCTTGTCAGATAATTCTACATTCTGTGTGATTTTTGTTGTTGATGTCTGTTCTGGTTTGTTATAGCTGTAATTATGCAGAATACCAGAAATGGATTGGCTTCTATAAAGGGGATTTAGTAGGTTAAAATTTACAGTTCTAAGGCCATAAAAGTGTCCAAACTGAGGCATCAACAAAAGGATACCTTCACTGAAGAAGGTATCTGGCATCTGGAACAACTCTTGTCATCTAGGAAGGCGCATGGCTGGTGTCTGCTGGTCCTTTGCTCCCAGGTTCTGGCTTTAAAATGGCTTTCTCGGAGGCGGGGCAAGATGGCAGACTGGTGAGCTGTATGTTTTAGTTACTCCTCCAGGAAAGTAGGTAAAAAGCCAGGAACTGCGTGGACTGGACACCACAGAGCAATCTGTCTTTGGGCATACTTCATACAACACTCATGAAAACGTGGAACTGCTGAGATCAGCGAAATCTGTAAGTTTTTGCGGCCAGGGGACCCGCGCCCCTCCCTGCCAGGCTCAGTCCCGGGGGAGGAGGGGCTGTCAGCTCCAGGAAGGAGAAGGGAGAATTGCAGTGGCTGCTCTTACCGGAAACTCATTCTACTGATTCAAACTCCAACCATAGATAGACTGAGGCCAGACACCAGAGACTCTGAGAGCAGCCAGCCCAGCAGAGAGGAGACAGGCATAGAAAAAAAACAACACGAAAAACTCCAAAATAAAAGCAGAGGATTTTTGGAGTTCTGGTGAACACAGAAAGGGGAAGGGCGGAGATCAGGCCTTGAGGCGCATATGCAAATCCCGAAGCAAGGCTGATCTCTCTGCCCTGGGCACTTTTCCTTAATGGCCCTGGTTGCTTTGTCTATTAGCATTTCAATAACCCATTAGATCTCTGAGGAGGGCCGTTTTTTTTTTTTTTTTTTTTTTTTTTAAATCCTTTTTGCTTTTTCTAAAACAATTACTCTAAGAAGCTCAATACAGAAAGCTTCAAAGAATTGAAATTTGGGCACGTCAAGTCAAGAGCAGAACTAAGAGAGCTCTGAGACAAAAGGCAATAATCCAGTGGCTGAGAAAACTCACTAAACAACACAACTTCCCAAGAAAAGGGGGGTGTCCGCTCACAGCCACCATCCTGGTGGACAGGAAACACTCCTGCCCATCGCCAGCCCCATAGCCCAGAGCTGCCCCAGACAACCCAGTGTGACGGAAGTGCTTCAAATAACAGGCACACACCACAAAACTGGGCGTGGACATTAGCCTTCCCTGCAACCTCAGCTGAATGTCCCAGAGCTGGGAAGGGGGAGCAGTGTGAATTAACAGAGCCCCATTCAGCCATCATTTGAGTAGACTGGGAGCCTCCCAACACAGCCCAGCAGCCCAGAACTGCCCTGGGGGGACGGCACTCACCTGCGACATAGCACAGTCATCCCTCAACAGAGGACCCAGGGTGCACAGCCTGGAAGAGGGGCCCACTTGCAAGTCTCAGGAGCCATACGCCAATACCAAAGACTTGTGGGTCAGTGGCAGAGACAAACTGTGGCAGGACTGAACTGAAGGATTAGACTATTGCAGTAGCTTTAAAACTCTAGGATCATCAGGGAGATTTGATTGTTAGGGCCACCCCCCCTCCCCGACTGCCCAGAAACACGCCCCACATACAGGGCAGGCAACACCAACTACACACGCAAGCTTGGTACACCAATTGGGCCCCACAAGACTCACTCCCCCACTCACCAAAAAGGCTAAGCAGGGGAGATCTGGCTTGTGGAGAACAGGTGTCTCGTGGACGCCACCTGCTGGTTAGTTAGAGAAAGTGTACTCCACGAAGCTGTAGATCTGATAAATTAGAGATAAGGACTTCAACTGGTCTACAAACCCTAAAAGAACCCTATCAAGGTCAGCAAATGCCACGAGGCCAAAAACAACAGAAAATTATAAAGCATATGAAAAAACCAGACGATATGGATAACCCAAGCCCAAGCACCCAAATCAAAAGACCAGAAGAGACACACCTAGAGCAGCTACTCAAAGAACTAAAGATGAACAATGAGACCCTAGTACGGGATATGAAGGAAATCAAGAAGACCCTAGAAGAGCATAAAGAAGACATTGCAAGACTAAATAAAAAAATGGATGATCTTATGGAAATTAAAGAAACTGTTGACCAAATTAAAAAGATTCTGGACACTCATAGTACAAGACTAGAGGAAGTTGAACAACGAATCAGTGACCTGGAAGATGACAGAATGGAAAATGAAACATAAAAGAAAGAATGGGGAAAAAAATTGAAAAACTCGAAATGGACCTCAGGGATATGATAGATAATATGAAACGTCCGAATATAAGACTCATTGGTGTCCCAGAAGGGGAAGAAAAGGGTAAAGGTCTAGGAAGAGTATTCAAAGAAATTGTTGGGGAAAACTTCCCAAATCTTCTAAACAACATAAATACACAAATCATAAATGCTCAGCGAACTCCAAATAGAATAAATCCAAAAAAAACCCACTCCGAGACATATACTGATCACACTGTCAAACATAGAAGAGAAGGAGCAAGTTCTGAAAGCAGCAAGAGAAAAGCAATTCACCACATACAAAGGAAACAGCATAAGACTAAGTAGTGACTACTCAGCAGCCACCATGGAGGCGAGAAGGCAGTGGCACGATATATTTAAAATTTTGAGTGAGAGGAATTTCCAGCCAAGAATACTTTATCCAGCAAAGCTCTCCTTCAAATTTGAGGGAGAGCTTAAATTTTTCACAGACAAAGAAATGCTGAGAGAATTTGCCAACAAGAGACCTGCCCTACTGGAGATACTAAAGGGAGCCCTACAGACAGAGAAACAAAGACAGGACAGAGAGACTTGGAGAAAGGTTCAGTACTAAAGAGATTCGGTATGGGTACAATAAAGGATATTAATAGAGAGAGGGAAAAATATGGCAAACATAATCCAAAGGATAAGATGGCCGATTCAAGAAATGCCTTCACGGTTTTAACGTTGAATGTAAATGGATTAAACTCCCCAATTAAAAGATATAGATTCGCAGAATGGATCAAAAAAAATGAACCATCAATATGTTGCATACAAGAGACTCATCTTAGACACAGGGACACAAAGAAACTGAAAGTGAAAGGATGGAAAAAAATATTTCATGCAAGCTACAGCCAAAAGAAAGCAGGTGTAGCAATATTAATCTCAGATAAAATAGACTTCAAATGCAGGGATGTTTTGAGAGACAAAGAAGGCCACTACATACTAATAAAAGGGGCAATTCAGCAAGAAGAAATAACAATCGTAAATGTCTATGCACCCAATCAAGGTGCCACAAAATACATGAGAGAAACATTGGCAAAACTAAAGAAAGCAATTGATGTTTCCACAATAATTGTGGGAGACTTCAACACATCACTCTCTCCTATACATAGATCAACCAGACAGAAGACCAATAAGGAAATTGAAAACCTAAACAATCTGATAAATGAATTAGATTTAACAGACATCTACAGGACATTACATCCCAAATCAACAGGATACACATACTTTTCTAGTGCTCACGGAACTTTCTCCAGAATAGATCATATGCTGGGACATAAAACAAGCCTCAATAAATTTAAAAAGATTGAAATTATTCAAAGCACATTCTCTGACCACAATGGAATACAATTAGAAGTCAATAACCATCAGAGACTTAGAAAATTCACAAATACCTGGAGGTTAAACAACACACTCCTAAACAATCAGTGGGTTAAAGAAGAAATAGCAAGAGAAATTGCTAAATATATAGAGACGAATGAAAATGAGAACACAACATACCAAAACCTATGGGATGCAGCAAAAGCAGTGCTAAGGGGGAAATTTATAGCACTAAACGCATATATTAAAAAGGAAGAAAGAGCCAAAATCAAAGAACTAATGGATCAACTGAAGAAGCTAGAAAATGAACAGCAAACCAATCCTAAACCAAGTACAAGAAAAGAAATAACAAGGATTAAAGCAGAAATAAATGACATAGAGAACAAAAAAAACAATAGAAAGGATAAATATCACCAAAAGTTGGTTCTTTGAGAAGATCAACAAGATTGACAAGCCCCTAGCTAGACTGACAAAATCAAAAAGAGAGAAGACCCATATAAACAAAATAATGAATGAAAAAGGTGACATAACTGCAGATCCTGAAGAAATTAAAAAAATTATAAGAGGATATTATGAACAACTGTATGGCAACAAACTGGATAATGTAGAAGAAATGGACAATTTCCTGGAAACATATGAACAACCTAGACTGACCAGAGAAGAAATAGAAGACCTCAACCAACCCATCACAAGCAAAGAGATCCAATCAGTCATCAAAAATCTTCCCACAAATAAATGCCCAGGGCCAGATGGCTTCACAGGGGAATTCTACCAAACTTTCCAGAAAGAACTGACACCAATCTTACTCAAACTCTTTCAAAACATTGAAAAAAATGGAACACTACCTAATTCATTTTATGAAGCTAACATCAATCTAATACCAAAACCAGGCAAAGATGCTACAAAAAAGGAAAACTACCGGCCAATCTCCCTAATGAATATAGATGCAAAAATCCTCAACAAAATACTTGCAAATCGAATCCAAAGACACATTAAAAAAATCATACACCATGACCAAGTGGGGTTCATTCCAGGCATGCAAGGATGGTTCAACATAAGAAAAACAATCAATGTATTACAACACATTAAAAACTCGAAAGGGAAAAATCAATTGATCATCTCAATAGATGCTGAAAAAGCATTTGACAAAAATCCAACATCCGTTTTTGATAAAAACACTTCAAAAGGTAGGAATTGAAGGAAACTTCCTCAACATGATAAAGAGCATATATGAAAAACCCACAGCCAGCATAGTACTCAATGGTGAGAGACTGAAAGCCTTCCCTCTAAGATCAGGAACAAGACAAGGATGCCCGCTGTCACCACTGTTATTCAACATTGTGCTGGAAGTGCTAGCCAGGGCAATCCGGCAAGACAAAGAAATAAAAGGCATCCAAATTGGAAAAGAAGAAGTAAAACTGTCATTGTTTGCAGATGATATGATCTTATATCTAGAAAACCCTGAGAAATCAACGATACACCTACTAGAGCTAATAAACAAATTTAGCAAAGTAGCGGGATACAAGATTAATGCACATAAGTCAGTAATGTTTCTATATGCTAGAAATGAACAAACTGAAGAGACACTCAAGAAAAAGATACCATTTTCAATAGCAACTAAAAAAATCAAGTACCTAGGAATAAACTTAACCAAAGATGTAAAAGACCTATACAAAGAAAACTACATAACTCTACTAAAAGAAATAGAAGGGGACCTTAAAAGATGGAAAAATATTCCATGTTCATGGATAGGAAGGCTAAATGTCATTAAGATGTCAATTCTACCCAAACTCATCTACAGATTCAATGCAATCCCAATCAAAATTCCAACAACCTACTTTGCAGACTTGGAAAAGCTAGTTATCAAATTTATTTGGAAAGGGAAGATGCCTCGAATTGCTAAAGACACTTTAAAAAAGAAAAACGAAGTGGGAGGACTTACACTCCCTGACTTTGAAGCTTATTATAAAGCCACAGTTGCCAAAACAGCATGGTACTGGCACAAAGATAGACATATAGATCAATGGAATCGAATTGAGAATTCAGAGATAGACCCTCAGATCTATGGCCGACTGATCTTTGATAAGGCCCCCAAAGTCACCGAACTGAGCCATAATGGTCTTTTCAACAAATGGGGCTGGGAGAGTTGGATATCCATATCCAAAAGAATGAAAGAGGACCCCTACCTCACCCCCTACACAAAAATTAACTCAAAATGGACCAAAGATCTCAATATAAAAGAAAGTACCATTAAACTCCTAGAAGATAATGTAGGAAAACATCTTCAAGACCTTGTATTAGGAGGCCACTTCCTAGACTTTACACCCAAAGCACAAGCAACAAAAGAGAAAATAGATAAATGGGAACTCCTCAAGCTTAGAAGTTTCTGCACCTCAAAGGAATTTCTCAAAAAGGTAAAGAGGCAGCCAACTCAATGGGAAAAAATTTTTGGAAACCATGTATCTGACAAAAGACTGATATCTTGCATATACAAAGAAATCCTACAACTCAATGACAATAGTACAGACAGCCCAATTATAAAATGGGCAAAAGATATGAAAAGACAGTTCTCTGAAGAGGAAATACAAATGGCCAAGAAACACATGAAAAAATGTTCAGCTTCACTAGCTATTAGAGAGATGCAAATTAAGACCACAATGAGATACCATCTAACACCGGTTAGAATGGCTGCCATTAAACAAACAGGAAACTACAAATGCTGGAGGGGATGTGGAGAAATTGGAACTCTTATTCATTGTTGGTGGGACTGTATAATGGTTCAGCCACTCTGGAAGTCAGTCTGGCAGTTCCTTAGAAAACTAGAGATAGAGCTACCATTCGATCCAGCGATTGCACTTCTCGGGATATACCCGGAAGATCGGAAAGCAGTGACACGAACAGATATCTGCACGCCAATGTTCATAGCAGCATTATTCACAATTGCCAAGAGATGGAAACAACCCAAATGTCCATCAACAGATGAGTGGACAAATAAAATGTGGTATATACACACGATGGAATACTACGCGGCAGTAAGAAGGAACGATCTGGTGAAACATATGACAACATGGATGAACCTTGAAGACATAATGCTGAGCGAAATAAGCCAGGCACAAAAAGAGAAATATTATATGCTACCACTAATGTGAACTTTGAAAAATGTAAAACAAATGGTTTATAATGTAGAATGTAGGGGAACTAGCAGTAGAGAGCAATTAAGGAAGGGGGAACAATAATCCAAGAAGAACAGATAAGCTATTTAACGTTCTGGGGATGCCCAGAAATGACTATGGTCTGTTAATTTCTGATGGATGTAGTAGGAACAAGTTCACTGAAATGTTGCTATAGTATGTAACTTTCTTGGGGTAAAGTAGGAACATGTTGGAAGTTAAGCAGTTATCTTAGGTTAGTTGTCTTTTTCTTACTCCCTTGCTATGGTCTCTTTGAAATGTTCTTTTATTGTATGTTTGTTTTCTTTTTAACTTTTTTTTTCATACAGTTGATTTGAAAAAAGAAGGGAAAGTTAAAAAAAAAAAAAAAGAAAAAAGACAAACAAGGAAAAAAAAAAAAACAAAAAAAAAACGATGTAGTGCCCCCTTGAGGAGCCTGTGGAGAATGCAGGGGTATTCGCCTACCCCACCTCCATGGTTGCTAACATGACCACAGACATAGGGGACTGGTGGTTTGATGGGTTGAGCCCTCTACCATAAGTTTTACCCTTGGGAAGACGGTTGCTGCAAAGGAGAGGCTAGGCCTCCCTGTATTTGTGCCTAAGAGTCTCCTCCTGAATGCCTCTTTGTTGCTCAGATGTGGCCCTCTCTCTCTGGCTAAGCCAACTTGAAAGGTGAAATCACTGCCCTCCCCCCTACGTGGGATCAGACACCCAGGGAAGTGAATATCCCTGGCAACGTGGAATATGACTCCCGGGGAGGAATGTAGACCCGGCATCGTGGGATGGAGAACATCTTCTTGACCAAAAGGGGGATGTGAAAGGAAATGAAATAAGCTTCAGTGGCAGAGAGATTCCAAAATGAGCCGAGAGATCACTCTGGTGGGCACTCTTACGCACACTTTAGACAACCTTTTTTAGGTTCTAAAGAATTGGGGTAGCTGGTGGTGGATACCTGAAACTATTAAACTACAACCCAGAACCCATGAATCTCGAAGACAGTTGTATAAAAATGTAGCTTATGAGGGGTGACAGTGGGATTGGGAATGCCATAAGGACCAAACTCCACTTTGTCTAGTTTATGGATCGATGTGTAGAAAAGTAGGGGAAGCAAACAAACAGACAAAGGTACCTAGTGTTCTTTTTTACTTCAATTGCTCTTTTTCACTCTAATTATTATTCTTGTTATTTTTGTGTGTGTGCTAATGAAGGTGTCAGGGATTGATTTAGGTGATGAATGTACAACTATGTAATGGTACTGTAAACAATCGAAAGTACAATTTGTTTTGTATGACTGCGTGGTATGTGAATGTATCTCAATAAAATGATGATTAAAAAAAATAAATAAATAAAATGGCTTTCTCCAAAATGTCTCTGGGCTTCTGTACCTCTTAGTTTCTCTCTCTCAGCTCCTGTGCATCCTTGCTTGTTCTCCCAGGGTGTTTCTCTCTAAGTGTCTAGGAGTCTTTTCTTAGCTTCTCTGGAGCAAACTCAGGCTTCATCTCTTAGCTTAGCATCTCCAAATATCTTTCTGTCTCCAAGTGTCTTGATCTGTGTTGGCTCTTATCTTCTCCCAGGGGCAAACTCTGGATTATGTATCTTAGCTTTTCTCCAAAATATCTCTCTCAGCTTCTCTGGGCTCCCTGTCTCTGTGAGCTCTCTTAAATGACTCCAGTAAACTAATCAAGACCCAACCTGAATGGGTGGGTCACATCTCCATCGAAATAATCTAATCAAAATGTTTCATCCACAGTTAGGTGGGTCTCATTTCCATGGAAACAACCTAATCAAAAGATCCCACCTATAATGTCTTCCACCACAAGGTTGCATTAGAGAACATGGTCTTTTCTGGGGTACATAACAATTTCACACTGGCACAATGTCCATTGATTGTTTTTCTCATTTAAGCTGAGAATTTTCTGGTTCTTGATAAGATGAGTGATTTTTTTATTGTATCCTGGATATTTGGGGTATTATGTTATGAGACTCTAGATCTTATTTACATCTTTAGCAGGCCTTCTCTGACATTGCCTTGGTGTGGGAAAGAGAGTGTTACCTTATTACTTCCTTGTGGGGGTGGACTCTAGGTTTCCTTAGTTGGCCTTCACTGACACCCAGAGGGAGGGGACTCCTTGTTACTGCTGGGCAGATGTGGGAGTTCTGGCACCCCACTAAGTCTCCACTGATTCCTCTCTCGCTGGGACAGGAAGAGGTATTTTAAAAATTGTTCTCCACATTGAACCCACTGATACCACTGGGTGGGAGGTGGCTTCATTATTACTTAGTGGTTGTGAAAGTCTTGACTCCCCAATAGGCTTCTTCTGACAACACCCCAATGGGAAGTGTGTGGGTACACATCATTATCGCCAGGTTGGGTTGGAAGTCCAAGCTCCCCATGAGGTCTCCACTGACAATGTGTGTGTGTGTGGGGTGGGGAGATGTGTGTGGTGGTGCTTGTTATTGACCTTCAGGGAAGAAAGTTCCCACTTAGCCTTCTCTAACATCACCCCAACAGGGTGTTGGGAGAAGGTCATGGGGAACTTTGTTATAATCTTGCCTATATGGAAGTTAAGTTCCATATATGGTGGGAGTGGGGATGCAGGTTTTTCTATTGAATCTGGCTGGAGTAGAGTAGTTATTGTCTAATAGTTTTTTTTTTTTCCTTACAAGGCTTCCCCTTCCCTGGTTTTTTGGTTGGAGAGAGCAAGCTTTTCTTGGGCCCTTTTTTGTCTGCACCTGTTTCCATTTCTAAGTTGCCAGCTTCTGTAGTATCCAGAACCATGTGTAAGAGGCAAAAAGAAAACTCAGGAACTCACTCCTCTGAGTTATGATGTCCCTAGCCTGTCTGCTTTTAATGGGTGTGGTCTGTCCTCAGGTACAGTTCCCTTCTGTCTGTGGACCTGTGGAATCCAGAGAACAAGTTTTCTGCTTCCATCATACAATGGAGGGATAAGCAGAGGATAAACATTTCCATTCCCACAGGGAAAGATTGGAAGGAAAACAGGGGTCACAGGTCCCAAACAATTCCAAAACCCAGCAGGGCATACTCCATTAGTTTTAAGGTCTAAGAGTCATCTATGGGATGAGGTTTTGTCTTCTGGGCCTGATGAAGTGGCAGCCCTACCTCTTTCAAGTGCTTACACAGCATCCATGCTCTCCCAGAACACTGGGGTGAAGGCTCCATTCTCTGCAAGAACCGGGGTGGTGTTCAGGCTCTCCACAATCACTGAGGCACAGACTCCATCCTCTCAGAGCACTGGGGTGGCAGTTCTCTTCCTGAACAATGGGGTAGAAAGCCCACGCTCTCCAAGCATCAGGGCAGACTTACCTGCTCCACACAAATGAATGGGCTTGCTCTCTTGGCCTGAGAGGATGTCTCTTTGGTCCAGACCTCAGCTTCCATGGTTATGCCCTTTAAACGAATTTTCCTCCAATTTTTCCCTTCCCTGTCCATTTTAGTCCAGACTGGAAGTGGTTCCATTCATACAAAATTATGAAAAAAGTTTATCAGTTTTACATGTACTTCGTGGGTGGTCCAAACCATCAGACAAAAGAACTTTCCATAAATCCTTTCTGGATAACTGCATTTCCAGTCCTGACTTCCCTAGAAATGGCTGACTGGTTTCATGTTTAGTTAAACCCTCACATGGAGCACTGTTGACTTTCTAGAAACTCAGAATTTTCAAAACCATCAATTTCTGGTTTCTTTGTGCCCAGGAGTTCTGTTCTCAGCTTATCACTTTCCTCTCACATTTAACTGTAAGCTGCAAGGAGAAACCAGGCTGTACTTTCCAATATTAATTTGGAAATCTCCTCAGTCAAATATCCAAGCTCATTGCTCTGAAATTTTGTCTTCCGTAGGACATCAGAACTCTATTTTGCCAGTTCTCTGCCACTTTAAAATAAGAACCATCTTTCCTCCAATTTCCAATATCACATTCATCATTTCTGTCTAAGGCCTCATCAGAAGTACCCTTTGCATCCATAGTTCTACCAACAGTCTCTTCGAAGCACTGTAGGCCTTTTCTATCAAGTGTCTCACAATTCTTTCAGCCTTTACCCATTACCCAATTGTAAAGCAATTTCCACATTTTTGGTATTTGCAATAGCAGCACCCCTCTCTCCTGGTACCAAAATCTGTTTTAGTTTTCTAGGCTGCTGAAGCAAATACCATGAAATGGGTCAGCTTAAACAATGGGAATTTATTAACTTATGGTTTTGAGGCTAAATGAAAGTCCAAATCAAGTCATCATCAACGCAATGCTTTCTCCCCAAAGATTGTGGCATTCTGGGGCTGGCTGCCGGCAATCCTTCACCCCTCTGTCACATGGCAAGGCACATGGCAACATCTCCTGGTCTCTCCCTTCTCTTCTAGATGCCATCAGTGTCCACCCTCTTGCTTCTGTGGCGTTCTCTCTCTGTGGCTGAATTTCACTCCACTTATAAAGGACACTGGTAATAGGATTAATATCCATCCTGATTGAGGTGAGATACATCTTCTTCACTCAAGTAAACTCATCAAAAGATCCCACTTATGATGGGTTTGCACACACAGGAATGGATTAAATTAAAGAACATGTTTTTCTGGTGGTAATACAGCTTCAAACCACCACACTATGCAATGTTGTTTTGTGTGCGTATATGTTTTTAGCTTATATAAATTATACTGTGCTATAGGTAGTAGTTTATTTCTTACTCTGTTCATTTAAGTTCTAGTCATGACTATGCCTGCTTGCTTGACCACCTCTAACTGTTGCATGTTTCATTGTATGTGTCCACCAAATTCCCCCAGAGACAAATGCCAACATTGCCCCTGCTTCCTGCTTCCACAAACAATTCTTTAACTGTTCTTGTCAATGCCCCTATAGGTCTTTGTGTTGAATTTTGTACCCTGCCCCCTCCAAAACACATACACACACACACACACACACACACACACAAAGAAAATGTGTTCTTAATCTTAATTCCATTCATGAGTATGTGGTTGCTGGAATGGCTAAGGGCCTGTTTCTTCAGTTATCTTCCATTTCCTCTGCCATTCTTGGAGGCTGGGCAATAGCAAGTGGATTATTATTATTATTTTTAATTAGAGTATCATTATTGCAACACATACAAGCATAGAATTGCATTTATGCAATTGTATTTTATATATTCTCAAATTCCCCAGCTATTTAATGTAAAGTTGACAACTGAAGCCAAGAAGTTTGTGTTCAAGGTGTGAGGCAGGAATGAATTAATTACATATCCTGGTGTAGCTCTTGCTACTTATTCCCTTGTCTTCCACTATAGGTGGAGAAATAGCCACTGTATTAGGAGAAGGCTATCTTTGGCAAAGTTCAATTTTGGTATGTTTCTAAACATAAATCATCTATTAGATCTTGCAGCACTACTGCTTTCTTTTATAAGGGGACTAGCAGGGATTCTCCATATATAGAATTAAATTAAAACTATCCATCCTGTCTTACCAGCTGTCTTATTGTCATATCTTGTCTAAGCAAAATTGCAGGGAAAAGAGATGATTGTGTTGAAGGCCCATGCACTTCAGACACTGCAACAAGAACAGCTCTAATTTGTCAGAAGATTCTGTATTTTTTTTTCAGCCAGGTGAGTTTTCAGTTTCCTAGGCAGATGGTAAAGTTGAAATATATTTCTAAACAACCCAATTCCTGGCCCTTTGCTTATCACTAGCTACTCTAATATGGTTTTAAGGAAGCTTTTACTGTCTAGAGGCTAGGATATATGCCCTAATCCTCACACCTGGGAATTTACCAGATAGCTGTACATTTAATTTCTTCTACAACTCACCTTCTGGATAGAGCCCATCCTCTTCATAATGGCAAAATTTGCTTACGAAAAATGGTTTATGAAAAAATTTCAACTGTTGGTACTGGAAAGGCATAGTTTTGATATTCAAAAGCCTTTTCTTTCAACCTATTATTTCTGCTTGGTCCTTCAAAACCCAGTCTGAAATTCAAAATAACACTGCCATCTCTGCAACTTGCTTTGGTCTCTTTTCTCCAAGGCAGGAAGTGATGACAGCCCAGCTACTACCTGAATTGGTGGAAGAGTCAGCAGGAAAAAAGGAATGTGTGGAAATGAAAAATATATTGGTAACACTCAAATTAGACAGTTTTGATCAAAAACAGTAATAAACTGACAAATCTTTGAAAGAGTTTTGCCAATTTCAATGAAATTTTCTTCTTTAATTTCAGGAATATCTAAAGATTCTAGGTAGCAGAAGTGAGATCACTAAGTACACAGAAGGAAATAAAAATGTAAGGTCCTTTGGTTCAGCATCAGAGCAGGGATTGTTGCAGTATTTATGGATATTTGATTTTATTTGATACACTTGGAGGTGACTTTATTAGTGGCCATTTTTAAAGGCACATTTAAAAGTCTTAAAATTTAATTTTATCAAGACCTTCAGCAGCAGGATCAGCAATAAAAGTCATAGAGATTTAGAGAGATGGTTGAAATATGGAAATATCATATAATCTGGATCAACTAGAGTTTCCTAGATATAAACCATTCCTTATAACCATAAAATTGTTTCTTTTAAAAATGAAAGAAAGAATATTTCATGTCACTGCTCACTATAAATATATATAAGAATTCTTTGTAATTTTGTCCCAAGGCTAATTTTCCTTTTGATTTTAAGAGTGTCCTAAAAACATCAAAACACAGTTCCCTCACACACACATGAATGCATGTGTGCACAAACACATGTCCACACATGCATACCTATGTCCACATATGTGAATACATGCACACATATGGACATGCACGAAGATGACACTCACATATACATGCTGGAGAGAAAGGATGTGATGTGTTATTTATAATATCTTTTCTTCTATGTCTATGCTTAAACATTAAGCCATTTCCAGAATGCCTGGGATATTTCCTAAAGGAAAACTTTAGCCATTACTATTTTTAGTTTTTCTCCTGGTTACTTTCAACATTCTACATTCTAAATAATAAATAACATACTTAGCTGGGTTCTTTCATGTATTAATGTTAATTTCTTTTGTGATGACTTTCCATTATAAAAGATGAAGATGTAGCTGATACATTCTACTCTCCTCTTCCTCCTAGTTTGTTGTAGTAACATTATTATGGTCAGTTTCCTACAGGTTAACTATTTAACTTTAAGCAATATGCTTGAACTTGAATTCCTTGTTCCCTCAACTTTAAACAATAGTCATTGCTGCATCACAATGTTAAAAAGGGGTTTTAGCACCCCTACCCTTTCCTCCATCTTTTCCCACACTTTGGCATCTCACATTCTTCCAACTAGACATGTATTTTTTTAGTGATATACATTTTTTCACTTTCAACAGCTTTATTGACATATAATTTACACACTATAAAATTCACCCATAGCCAGTATACAAGATGTTAGTAAATTTATCAAATTGCATAATCATCATCACAACCCAGTTTTAGGACATTTTCCATCACCCCAATATACATTTATTTTTATATTGACAGACTCAATATCATTTAATCTGGTCCTCCAGCCATATTTGAATTTTTAATGCATGGCATATAAACATGAATATAACTGCTAGGCTAAGTTTTAGGCTAGTATTTCATTTCCTTCTTTACAGGTTTGTGTTTGTTAATCCTGGTGGTGGTGCGGGTTTCCTTGGCTGTTGTGTTTGCAGTTCTGTTTCCTGACTAGTTCCCTCCCCTGAGCAGCAAAGCAAAGCTAAGTGGAATGTCTTGTGTGTGGAAGGGACTTAACCATGGGAAATTCTCATTTTAGAAACCTAACCTTTGGGTTGGGCTCCCGAAATGGCAGAATGTAGAGGGCTTTGCTCTAGGGTCATTGCCCACACCTAGGGTGGTTCTTTAGATTTCTTCTAAGTAGAGTCTTGTGGTTTGGGACCTGGGAAAACTTGCCCAGTAGTCTCTACAGAGGAAACACAGGGGGCAGAAACATAGTTCTCACTCCCTAAGGAGACTTTCAATGAATTCCCTGGGTTTGGCTTCCTGCCAAAAAAAAGAAGTCTCTTACCTTACCCCTACCCAATCTTCTGAAGCTAAGGTGTGAGCCTACAGGGATCCTATTGCAGAAAATAACTCTATCATCCCTTTCCTTCTGTCCCTGTGTATTCTGTATTGCACCTTATAATTTTTTCACAGTCTTCCACTCACTATTTTTCAAAAATCTTGAAATCCAGAAATTTTGTTGAAAACTTTCAAAAGTTGATAGTTTTCTCTGTCCACTCTGATCCTTTATATAAGTTTTTATGGGCTTATTACCATTTTTTTTTTTTATTAGAGAGTTTGTAGTTTTGCAGAAAAATCATGTGGATAAGTTAGGGTTCTCTAGGGAAACAGAATCAATGAGAGATGTCTATGAATATAGGATTTATAAAAGTGACTCATGCAACTGTGGGTATGCACGAGTCCAAATTCCATAGGGCAGTCAGCAAACTGGCAACTCCAATGAAGATGTTTGATGAACTCCTCAGGAAATGAAATGGCAACTTTGACTAACTCTTCAGGAAATGCTTCGCTGGGCAGCTGAAGAAGTGAAGGTCCTCTATCTGTCTCACTTAAAAGTCTCCAACTGATTGATTGGCTTAAATCCAGCCAACTGCATTCTCTCATTGTGGAAGATTTGCCCTTCACTGAGTCATCAGTCACAGCTGCAGCCATCTGACTAACGATTTAATAAACCAGCCTGTTGGTTTATTAACCAGCCACAAATGTCCTCACAGCAATGGTTAGGCCAGTGCTTGCTTGACCATACAGCTGGGTACCATCACCTGGCCAAGTTGACACATGAACCTAACCATCACATCATGCATAAAATACAAATTTCCTATATACAACTTGTGGTTTGAAGGTGTTATGTACCCCAGAAAAGGCCAGGTTGTTTTAATCCATTCCTGTGGGTGCAGACCTGTTGTAGGTGGGGCATTCTGATTAGGTTATTCCAATTGAAATGTGACCCATTCCATTCAAGGTGGGTCTTAATCCCCTTACTGAAGTCCGTTTTGAGAAGATAAAAGACAGAAAAAGTCCACAGAGCTCAGAGAAGCCCAAGAGAAGCTGAGAGACAAGGACTCACCCACAGAAGCTGAGAGAGGAGGCCCCTGAAGCTAGAAGCTGAAGGCAATAAAACCCAGGAACAAAGGACCAACAGACACCAGCCATGTACCTTCCCATGTGACAGAGGTGTCCCAGATGTCAGCAGCCTTTCTTCACAGAAGGTTGATGACTTAATTTGTACATTTTCATGGCCTTAGAACTGTAAATTTGTAAGCTAATAAATCCCCATTGTAAAAGCCAACCCATTTCTGGTATATTGCATTTCAGCAGCTTTAGCAAGCCTAAACACCACCCTATTATTAATACTTTGCATTAGTGTGGTACATTTTTAGAATTCATGAAAGAACATTTTTATAATTCCACTTCTCCTATAGTCCATAGTTTACATCAAGCTTCACTGCATGTGTTGTATAGTCCTATGTTTTTTGTTTACTTTTAAATTTAATAACATATATACAACCTAAAATTTCCCTTTTTAATCACATTCAACTATATAATTCAGTGCTGTTAATTACATTCACAATGTTGTGCTACCCTCACCTCCATCCATTACCAAAATATTACCATAATTCCAAATAGGAACCCTGTACATTTTAAGCCTTAACATTCCATTCCCTATCCCCACCCTATCCCCTGGTAACCTATATTCTAAATTTTGACTCTATGAGTTTGCTTATTCTAATTATTTCATATCAGTGAGATCATACAATATTTGTCCTTTTGAATCTCACTTATTTCACTCAACATGCTTTCCTCAACGTTCATCCATGTTATTGTGTATTTCAGAACTCCATTCCATTTTACTGCTGAATAATATTCTATCGTGTGTATATGCCACATTTTATTTTTCCATTCATCAGTTGATGGATACTTGAGTTGCATCCATATTTTGGAAATTGTGAATAATGCCACTATACACATCAATGTGCAGATGTAGTCCCATTTTTATTACTCCTGGATTATTTTAGGGGGGGCTGTGAGTGAGAGGAGGAAAGCATTGATTTTCATTCTACAAACTTGAACCAGAGACCTGACCTTTAAAATAAAATCTCCCCCTGGATTAATTATTATGGGAACCTGAAAACATACAGGAAAAATACTCTTCGCTTGCCATCATAGCATTCTCTTCTCATCTGGGTATAGGGGACCTGTAGAATTAGGAAAAAAATGGGTTGGAGAGAAATGAGGGTCATAGTAAAGGAGGATATTATTGTGAAATTTCACAAACATCATTTTACATTACTCATTTGGAATGAGTATTTATGCTCACCTTGAAAATAACACCAGAATCCTATTAATATTCTCCCCTGGAATATGTCCAGAAAAAAAAAAAACAAAGGCAGAAAACAAATGGAAAAACATTCTATTTAAAGTATCTATCAATACAGTGAAACTCTACCCCACCAGCGTGGAGTCTTTAGATCCCCAACGATGAGTTGTGTGATGATCGATAAGGGAATGTTGTTGAGATTAGGAAGAACTGTTTGGCTAAATCCCACTGAGAACACCGAAATAGGGCAGGAGCACCCAGCTCCCAGGCCCCAGGAATGGGAATGTACACTTAAGATCTAAAATGAAGCCCTGCTCATTTTCTTTCTGTCTTTCTCCAGCATCAATCGCTCTTTAATCCAAGAGTTGTATAATGCCAAAGCAGACATCTGTTGGTTGTCCATGTTGATTTATCTTTGTGAAGTGGAGATGCTTGAGCAGTTGTGGTTTTGGACCATGGTAGACAGAAAGCAGGGCAGTGCACTCGCTGTACAGCCACCTGCTTGCAGTGTTTCCATATATATGTGTGGAATCCTTTGAGAAGAGGCATAGGCAGCTCCTCAGCAGCTTCTGTTCCAAGAGTGCAGAGAATTCTGGGGGAAAGCCATTTATTTGCCTCTCCATCCCCTCAACTCTCTCCTCCTTCCCCTGTGACTCTTTAAATGCTTTGCACCATTGGGTGTGCCAGTGAGGTTAACAATTGCATTATCTAGAAATGTTCTCACATTGCATCTTAGTGCTTTTAGAAGCCCTTTGTACTTCATCTCTAGTCTTCAACCTACCTAGAGGCCTTCTATTTTCTGGCTCTAAGAACTCTAGCCTCTCTTCAACCTCTGCAGTCCCTTGTCTGTGAGTTCTGGGCCTCATGGCTGTTCATTAGCAAGGTCACTGCACCCTTCTCCTCTGGCCCTAAGGCTTTCTTCCTTCTGCTCTCCCCTGGGGACACCTTTTCCAGAAGGCCCTCAGTGGTGGCTGTTTTCTCACCCCTCCTCTTGCCTTACTGCACCTAGATAATGCAGGTATCTACTTCTCTGTTTTCTCTTCCAGGCACTTCTCCCTACAATATTCCTAAAAAGTGTCAGGATTTAAACCTCCTCTCTTCACACTGGATCTCCCATTTCCCTTTGTGGTGGCATCACTGAGCCAAGTCCCAGAGTCCCTGTATTAGTAAGGGCTCTCCAGAAAAATGGAACCAATGAGTTATATTACAGGAATTGGTTCACGTGACTATGAGGATTAGCTAGTCTGAACTCCATAAGGCATGCTGCAAGTTGGAAACACCAATATAGGTGAAGTTAAATTCCCCAGGAGAAGCCACAAATTGGAACCTCTGATGAAAGTGAGGAAGGTGAAGGTGAGGAGAAGCTGGCTGGCTGAAAAAGAGACAGAAATTCTTCTTTCTGACCTCTGAAATCCTCAGTTCTGGCTTTATGGCCTCCAACAGATCAGATGAGGAGATGCCCCTCTGTGCTTACTTGGCCAAACTACTGGACACCATAACATAGCCAACTTGACATATGAACTTAGTCATCACAGTTCTGTTTCTTTGGAGAAACCTGCCTCTTATTTAGGTTTTTCATAATTACCAACCACTTGACTGCCTTGAACACATTGATCACTGCCTTCCCCTTGAAGAGCTGTCTTTGCTTGGGCCTGGGGCCCCACACTCTTTTCCTTTCTGCCTCCAATCTGCTCCCTCTCAGCCATCTTTGCTGGTATGCCATCATCACCCTGACCCCTAGCCTAGACCCTGGGACTCATTCTGCATGCCTTTTCTCTTCTCTATCCAATTGCACTCCCTTGGCCCATGCCACTGAGTTCCATTGCTTTCCTTATCATGTACAAACTGGCATCTCCTAAACCCCCCTCCCCTGCTCCTCCATCTTGCACATCCAAGGGCTTACTTGAGGTCTCTACTGGAACGTCTCCCAAGTATCACAACCTAACGTGTCCAAGACCAGGCTCTCAATTTTCTCCTGCAAACTTCTCCCACAGCCTTCCCATTTCTATTAATGGAAACTTCATCCTCCGTGCTGTGCAGGCTAAGAACTTCAGTCATCTTGTCTCCTCTCTTTTCCTCTCCTCTGAAATCCAAGCCACCAGTGGGCCTCTACTCTCAAAATACATCTAGACTCTAACTCTTCTCATACCATGGTCCTATTTGCCTCACTGGCCTCTCTGTTTCCCTTCAAGGGCCAGAGTGATCCTTTAAATATATCCGAGATCATGTTCTGATCTTCTCAAACCACCCCCCATGGCTTCCCTTCTTGGAATAAAAGCCAAAGTCATGACCACCCACAAGGCCTGGCTCGGGACCTTTCTGACCTTATCTCTCCCTTCTCTTGCCTTGCTCTTGATGCTCCTGCCTCACCACCCTCCTTGGTGATTTTCAAGCCTGCTTCATGCAGCAACTCAGGGCCTTTGTGCATGCTGTTCCCTCTGCCTGGAAGGCTCTCTCCCTTGGATGTCTGCATGGCTGACACCCTCACCTCTTGAGGGCCTTGGACTGGGCCATGTGCCCTCCCTCTGAACTTAGACATGGGCCATATTTACTAGAGACACTTGGACCAAGTTGGGGGAATGTCAGTCTCTAAATAAGTGGGATGCTATTATCACTGGAATAGGTAAATGAATGCTGGGTGGCACAAAATAAAATAAAATTTAACAACAACCAAAAAGCAACAATTTATAACAGGACATTGACATTGATGCTTCCACCAGGCACCAACTTTCCAAGAATGCTGCATGCCCAACCCCAAATATGGAACTTACAAAAAGCATCATGGCATGATCAAAGATGCAAAAAGGAGATCAAGGAGTAAAAAGAGGGTTGAAGAACTTTGAGAGAAAGATTTCTTTAGAGAAACAAGTAGGTAGAGGGGGTGTCTGCCTCCTCATCTCAAGCCTGATGAGGGGCAGCTTCAACTGCACCCCTGGATTCTGGGAACACAGTGGACTGGAGATGCTTTCTGCTCCAGGAAACATGGAGGACAACAAAGATGGGCTGGCAAGCAGCTGCTGTGCTGGGGTGAGTCAGCACACTTGCAGGTGGGCCAGGAAAGAAGCAGGTGAGTGCTTCTAGTGAACCAACTGGAAGCCATGGGTAGGAACTCTCTTATCCCCCTTCCCTTCACCCATCCCTTTGCTCCCACCCTGGAACACTCTGAAGCATGGTTAGCAGGCCAGCTGAGAAGGAATGGGGAAACAGAATAAAGGAACACACATAAACCTTTCAATAATCACCTTTATTGAGGAATAATTTATGTACAATCAATTGCACTTATGCTAAGTGTGCAGTTGAGTTTTGAAAATACACACACTTTATATATAATCACCAGCACAGTGGAGGTTCAGAATGTTTTCATCACTCCAGAAAGTTCCCTGGTCCTCTGCTGTTGTACAGGACACCAAAGGGTCACATGCCATTATTACCTTCTGTAAAATGCAACTGCCTCACTCTTATTTTAGTGTGCTCACTTTGTTTTGTTTTACTAATGGTTTAAAAATTTTTTTGTGGGGGTGGGGTACAGCTTCCAACAAGTCCTCAGTTCTCTGGCCTTATTTTCCTCCCCTGGAGTCCCTTGGACTTGCACATTCTCTGAAGGAAGGGGCTATTGGGGATTGAATCTTGTTCCCCACAAAAGGCATGTTCAGGTCCCAACCCCTAGTTCTGTGGGTGTTAACCCATTTGTAAATAGGATCTTCAAAGATGTTATTAGTTCAAGTGTGCTCAAACTGAATGAGGGTAGGCCTTTACCCAATATGACTGAAGTCCTTAGAAGCAAAGGAAACTGGATGTTCCAGTTTGCTAATGCTGCCATTTTACAAAACACCAGAGATGGATTGGCTTTTATAAAGGGGGTTCATTTGGTTACAGAGTTACAGTCTTAAGGCCATAAAGCATCCAAGGTAAGGCATCAACAATAGGTACCTTCACTGGAGAAAGGTCACTGGCATCCAGAAAACCTCTGGAAAGGCATGTGGCTGGCATCTGCTTGCTCTCAGGTTGTGTTTCAAAATGACATTCTCCAAAATGTCAGCGTCAGCTTTCAACGGCCACCTTTAAAATGTCTCTCTAAGCTGCTCTGGGTTTTTTTTGTTTGTCAGCTCTTTTATATGGTCCTGAATGGGTGGGGTAACACATCTGTGGAAATTATCCAATCAAAGTTCTTGCCCACAGTTGATTGAGTCACATCTCCATGGAAACACTCAATCACTAGGTTCCAACCTAATTAACAGTAATATGTCTGCCCTCACAAGATTGCATCAAAGAACATGGCATTTTGGGGGACCTAACACATCCAAACTGGCACACTGGACATGGAAGTGAAGACCACAGGGGGAAACTGGACCTAGAAGCCAACGGAAACCTGGAAGAGAAAGGGGAGGATGTCACCATGTGATGGGAAAGCCAAGGAACCCATGGATTACCCCCAATCCAGAATGCTACTGACCCCAGGAGGAAACAAGCCTTCCAGCTTCCAAATCTGTTGAGAAAATTAACTCCCATTTTTAAAGCCAATCCATTGTGTGGTGTTTGTCATAACAGCCAGGAAACTAAGAAAACAATCTAACAAAATAAATAATGATAGGTGAGATGAAGAAAATGATAGGATATTATAAGAACACATTATAGGGGTCTTTATTTAATCTGGGGGATAGAGGAAGCTTCCATATGTATGTGTTGCTTGGCCTGAGAGTTGAATTAAGAGTAAGAGGCTTCTGGGTGAAGGTGAATGGAGGCCTGCAAGGAAAAGCATTTGAGGTAGAAGAACCAATCTCTGCAAAGGCCTTGAGGAAAATGATTGCTAACCACATATCTGATAAGGGCTTAATATCCAGAATATACAAAAACTGCTACTACTCAACCACAAAAAGACAAATAACTCAATTAAAAAATGGGTGAAGTACTTGAAGAGATGTTTCTCCAAAGAAGATATACAATCAGCCAAGAAGCATACGAAAAGCTTAACATTATTGGTCACCAGGAAAATGCAAATAAAAACCACAATAAGACCACTTCATACCCACCAGTGCGGTCGCATTTGACTCGTCTGGGGGGGGGGTGGCGGCCGGTTGCTAAATCCTAGGCTCTCGGGATTGCTCGGAGGGTACCGGCGGCGGGGGCTCTTTCCCGGAGGCGAGGGCGAGGCGGGGGACTGGGCCCGGTCCCCGGCGGAGGCGTGCAAGGTGTGGAGGGCAGCGAGAAGGAACAGGCGGGACACGTTTCTTTGAGGGTGAAGAAGCCAAGAGAGTTTATTAGGGGAGAGTACAAGCTTATATCGGGCGGTTTAGAGGGCGGGGTAGCTGTAAGGGTTAAAGGCTTGGATTGGTTCTGAGAGGGCGCGGAGGTTGATTGAAAAGGGGCGGGAGTTGCTCCGGTAACGAAGAGGGTGGAGGGTGCGGGTAAGGCATGGGGGGGGGTTTTCTTCGGCAAGCCCTCCCCAACGGTTGTACTTTGGGGTGAGGAAATGGGGCCTGCATTCGGCTCCACTTTCTCAGGCCCAGGGGGCCGTGGAGGGCGCTACCACCCGTGCCCCACTACCTTTCCTAGGGGCTGATCAGTTCCCCTGGCCCAGGCCCGCCAAGTCGGAACTCGATAACAGTGTCCCGCATTTCCCCCTTCTTTTCTAATTAGAGGAAGAAGCTTACCGGAGAGATCCACCAAGGGATGAGGGAAAGGGGAGGTGGGGGAAGGGATAGGGGTAGATGGTAGTTAGAGAGGCTGGAGCTCGATGTTGGTGCGGCGCCCGGGCGTTCGAGAGGGGCTTCGCTGCTTGCGGGATGGACGAGGGTGGCGACGCTGCGGAGGGTCAGCTTCTTCAGCGGAGGCAAGTTGTTGATACTGGACTTGCACAAATGATGGAAAGACAGCATTGGCTTGGTTCTTAGCAAGCTGGACAATTCTGCGGATAATGCAGGGCCCTAGGGTGAGAGCTAGAATAATCATTAGTAGGGGGCCGATGAGAGGGAGGAGGTATGGGAGGAGGGGGGTAAAGATGTGGGACCAATAGTTGGCGGCTTCCCGGTCCCTTTTGCATTGTTCCAGTCCCTCTCGGACCTTTTTTAGGCTGTCTTCAGCGAGACCTGTGGAATTGGCATATACACAGCACTCTTCTCCTAGGGCGGCGCAAAGGCCTCCTTCTTTGAGGAGGAGAAGGTCGAGACCTCGGCGGTTTTGGAGCACGACCTCAGAGAGGGAATTGACAGAATTTTTAAGATGGGAAATAGCGTCTTGTAGGTGACGAATGTCCTCGTCAACAGCCGCCCGGAGGTGAGTTAGGGCGGAGCCTTGACTGGCTAATGCAGCGATTCCGGTGCCAGCGCCTGCAAGACCTAGGAGGGAGGCAATTGTGAGGGCGGTGATGGGTTCTCGCTTTTGCAGAGTGGCAGGAACTGCAGTTCTTTCCAGGCGGAGGAAGAAATCTTCCTCGCTGTGGTATAAGACCCTAGGGATAAGGACAATTAGGAGGCAAGTTTCATGAGTTGTATTGAGGGTTTGCACGTTAAGGCAGGGGGTAAGTCCTGTAGAGGAGCAGAGCCATTGGGAGGAGTTGTGGGGAATAAGAAACTTGGCATAGCTGCTGGGAGATGAATAGTTGGCACAGGCTGTGAGGTTGGGAGAGTTACTTGAGCGAGGGCGGATGCACTTTCCTGTAAAGGAGACTGAATGAAAGGTTAGGGGGACGGCTGAGGTATTCCAATTGCATTCCGAGGGGTTGTCTTCTGCATTTTCTGAAAAGGAGAGGTTGGAGGCGACGGGCTCATACAGTGAGGAAGAGGTGGAGAGGCAAAGCCAACAAGAGGAGGTAAGATTGGGGTAGGAGACATTTAGTGAGGTGAAGGTTGCTTGGATAAGGCTGAAGAGGGGAGAGGAGTAATGAGAGGGGGGTAGAAAAGGTTGGGGTGGTGGGGTTGGCGATGCGTTGTTTGCAGCTGAGGTGCGGCTGGTTGGAGTTGAGGTGCGGCTGGAGGGCTGTGGAAAAAGGGGGTTAATG
Organism: Choloepus didactylus; assembly: GCF_015220235.1. NCBI lineage: Eukaryota > Metazoa > Chordata > Mammalia > Pilosa > Megalonychidae > Choloepus > Choloepus didactylus. Next base: position 15,953,497 of record NC_051316.1, on the reverse strand, counting down.
ACTTTATTAGGACCGATGGCAGAGGGGTTTTTTAGTACAGCCTCCTTTTTTATAAAAATAGGGGAACCTGGGTCGACTCCTTCCAAATAGATTCTGAAGCCCCAGGTTCGACCGAGTAGCCAAGAGGGATCAGTAGGGAGCTGTACGGTGAGATTTAGTTTTTGACAATTATATTTATCGTAATAAGGATTGATGGAATGGTCACGGGGCTTGCAACCAAAAGGGGCCCAATTTAAAGTTAGGTAAAGATTAGGGGCGTAAGGCTTCCAAGTAGTGGCTAATGTTTCACACCCCCAGTATGCACAGTAGTATTGGTTGGGAGCATTGCAGTACTGTTTCCCGGGGTTTGAGGATGGGCACATGTAATATTGGGCTTGGTTAAGGCAAGGTGTGCCCTCCGGGAACAGGATTAGGTCGCAGGGGTAAATGACGAAGGAAGGGCGTCCTGCGGTAACGTGGGTTTGCACAATCTTGGAATCTTCCCATCGTGCCAAGGTCCATTTCCAAGGCTGGTGGGGGTTGGCCTGAGTAGAAGAGGCGAGGGTTAACATGGCTATTAGAAGAGAAGCTATGCTTGGGTGAGGGTTGTGAAGGTGTAGGGGGCTGGCTTTTGCCTGTCTGTATAGGCGCATGATTTGGACGATTTCTTGTCTTTCCTCTTGCGAGTTTTCAGGCCTCTCTGGGGGTGCTCTCGGACGGCCTTCCTGGTCCAGTTGCAAGGTTGTCATCTGGTATGTTAGGCTGCGGAGACGGCGGTGTTCTCGTCTTGTCGGCCGTTTGGCTGCTGGTGGCGGGTCGGATTGCTTTTCCCGGGATCCAGATTGGTTGTGATGCATCATCTGGGAAAATACAAGCAAACCCGCGCCCCTGGGTGAGGAGTGGGGAGGGACCCTTCCAGGCATTATTTTCTGGGTCCTTCCAGTAGACCATCGGGGCCTGGGTGGGCCTATACGAGGGCCCCCAATGTTTATGTAGGGGGGAAAGCCCTTCCTTATTGAATGTGAGTAGATTAAGGTGAATAAGGGCTGCTATGATAAGGTCCCCTGGAGTTGCCTGGGGGAGCATTGCCCTCTCTTTTTCAATTTGTGTTTTTAAGCGGCGATGGACTGCTTCCACAATGGCTTGTCCCTGTGGATTATAGGGGATGCCGAAATGATGGGTGATGTTATATAACTGAAGAAAGGCCGCAAAGGAGGCACTGCGATAGGCAGGCCCATTGTCCGTTTTTAGGTCCCAGGGGACTCCCATGAAGAGAATTCCTTGTCTCAGGGCCTTGATACAGTGTTTGGCCGTTTCCCCGGCGAGGGGGACTGCATAACACATGGCCGAGAAGGTGTCAATCATTACATGTACATACTTGAGGCGCCCAAAGGACGGAACATGAGTTACATCCATTTGCCATCTAGAATTGGGTTTTAGGCCTCGTGGGTTGACTCCCTGAGGTTGCAAGGGGCCAAGCGGCGCAAAGGGCGCACAAGTTGCGCAATTGCGGACAAGATGTTTACAGGTATCTAGGGGGAGGCCACATAAATGATGCAACGACGTAGCCGAAAAGTGAAATCTAGAATGCAATAACTTAGCCTGGTTAACAGCATCCCCCGGAGGGGCTGCCATGTGAGTTGGCATAGCTTGGGTAGTCTGAGCTGAGACCGCTTGGTCTACTATACTATTGCCATTAGCCAAGGGTCCTGGAAGGCCTGAGTGACTACGAATATGGCTAATGAACCAAGGATCTTGTCGATGCTCCAGGATGTTCCTGAGGGTAGAAAGTGCTTTATCAATGGCCGAGTCCCCGGGGAAAAAGGTGGAAAACGCGAGGACTCGGCAGACCTGATAAGTGTAGAGGCTATCAGTGAAAATGTTTACTGGGTGGTTACAGTGGGCGTTTAGCGCGTATGACACCGCCAGAATTTCCCCCACTTGGACTGAATGAAGGTTGACATAACTGAATAGGCGGGGTTCCGGGTGGTCCTGTGAATAAGAGAGGAAGGCGAAACGGGTTTTGGAGGCGTCAGTAAAGACGGTGGTGGCACCCGGGATGGGTGCAGAGGAGGGGAAAGGATGGAAGGGGCTGCGGAAGGGAAGCTTGGCGAGCCCCTGTAACAGTCGATGGCTAGGATAGTGGCAGCTGAATTCTCCCTGAAATCCTTCTAAGAGGATTTGCATGTCCGGGTTATCACGTATAAGCAGGCGGGTTTGGCCTGCGTCTAGGGGCCAAACAATTTTTTCTGGCGGCTCTCCGAATACATGAACAGCCAGGGTGACTAGATCTGAAGCTAGGCTGATCCAGAGCCGCACTGCGGGGCAAATTTTTCTAAGCCGGCTTTTAGCAGGGTGCACCCAAAGTAGAGGGCCTTCCTGCCACAGGCAGCCCATGGGTGTGCCGGGCGTAGGAAGGATGAGTGCTATAAGATTGCCCTCTTTAGTGCTGAACCTGTTGAGACAGCAGGCGGCGAGTGCCTTGTTAATTGCGGCAATGGCTTCCTTTGCCTCCTGGGTGAGCTTAATGCGCCGGGAGATTGCTAGCGGCGGGGCTTCAGGGACACTCAGCAGCATAAAGAGTGGTTGGAGCTGCGCGGTGGTGATTGGCAACGCAGAGCGGAGCCAATTGATCTGACCGCAGAGCTGTTGAAGCTCAGTGATAGTGACCCGATCCGGTATGTCCAGCTGGGGAGCGGACGGGGCAATGGTTTTATCAATACTAAACCCTAAGAAGGCTAATGGTGGCACAATCTGAACTTTATCGGGCTGAACCGTAAGGCCGAGGTCAGCTAAATTAGTGGTGAGGTCTTTAAGGATTAGAGGAAGCGCCTCGACGTCCTCAGAGGCCACCAAGATGTCATCCATGTAATGGATGAGCATGGCCCGCTTTCGCAGGGGGGCCACTGCGTGATTAACATACATTTGGCAGATGGCCGGACTGTTACGCATTCCCTGAGGGAGGACTTTCCATTGGTACCTGCTAGCCGCGCCCGCGTGATTGGGGACGGGAACTGTAAAGGCAAAGCGCGGGCGGTCTCGCTCATGTAGCGGGATGGAAAAGAAACAGTCTTTGATGTCAATGGTGGCTACATGATAGTGGGCTGGGATGGCCACCGGATGGGGGAGGCCAGGCTGCGGGGAACCCATGGGAAGAATATGCTTATTGATCTCCCGCAGATCATTGAGGAGCCTAAATTTCCCTGTGACTTTTTTATGAATAATAAACACTGGCGAATTATAGGGACTAGTAGAAGGTTCTATGTGGTTAGCGTCTAATTGTTCTTGGACAAGGGCTTGAAGTGCCACTAATTTATGCGTGGGAAGGGGCCACTGCTCCACCCATATAGGTTCCTCAGTATCCCACTGCAGAGGAACGGGCGCTGGAGGTGTTAAACGAGCAGTGGCGCACATTATTGGGGGGGCTGTGTGGTAAGCACTGCCCCGGAGGCGGTGAGGATGTCGCGGCCCCATAAAATTTGGTCTATGGTGTGTAGAAATAATGGGCGGAACGTGCCTGAGTGGCCCTCTTCATCCTCCCACTTAATGGGCCTTATGGCCTGGAGAGAGGTGGAGGTACCAGTGGCTCCCACTACTGAGGGACCATCGAGAACCATGCACATGGTGGCATACTGAGCGGGCATGCAAGAGACTTCTGCCCCTGAATCGAGCGTGCCCGTGTACCATTGCCCCCCTATTCTTAACTTACGAGTAGGCTTTTCTGGAGTGATAGGGACTGTCCAGAGAAGCGTTTTACTGCCGGTGAAGTGATTAGTTTTATTAGAACCGGCCGGCACGCTGCCTCTTAGGGGCGGGGCTGAGGCTTGCCCCGCTTGGAGTTTAAAGCTTGCTCAGCGTTTTGGCGCTGATTGACACCAGGGCAGCGGCAGAGGTTTTTGGGGTTATTTTTGCAATCGCGCGCCCAGTGATAGCCACGCTGGCAGCGTGGGCAAGGAGTGGGAGGGGGGCGCCCATTGCGCTGCATGAAAGGCGGGTGGTTGACTTCTGCATTGGGGCACTCCCGGGCAAAATGACCGCTCTGCCCGCACTTAAAGCAACCGGTGGTGGCGGCTAAGGCGGCAGTGACAGCGCCAGAGACAGCCTGGGCTAGGGACGCGGCAGCTGGGTCAAAGGCGCTGCAGGCGAGTACCCAATCGTATAGGCTTTTCTCCCACAAGGGAAGAATAGCCTGCTTGCAAGGGGGATTGGCTCCCTCGAGAACGAGTTCTCGAGCGAGAGCCAGTTGGGCCTGGGGATCACTAACCTTTCGAGCGCAGGTTTCTTCAACCCTAGAGACAAAGGTGGCAAAAGGCTCATTTGGCTCCTGGAGGAGCTTGGTGAATTTGGTAGGCCGACAGGCGGAACAGTTGGCAAAAGCTCGCAAGGCGATTCCCCGAAGGATAGGCCAAAAGGTGGCAGGCGCATTAATATAGGCAGATGCATTTATAAACGCTCCCGTGCCCAAGTAGGCTTCGGAGTGATGATAGACTCCAGTGGCCGCGTCTTGCTCGCTTTGCTTAGCTGCTTCCCCCTGGAAGTGAGCACGCCAATCAACGAACTGGCCGGGGTTAAGGATGGTACGGGCAAGCGAGGCCCAGTCTTGGGGGAGGCAAAAGTCCATGGCGAGATCCTGCAGTAATTGGGAAGCGTATGGGCTACCTAACCCGTCCTCCTTGACGGCCCTGCGAAGCTGCTTGATAGTATCTGAGTCAATGGGGTACCAGTCGTACGGTTTCTGCGGTGTGGGGGTAAGGTTAAGAGGAAAGCAGCGAAAAGCACGAGAGAAAGGAGGACGCGCTTGCAGAGGGCCTGGCACAGGGGTGGGGGCAGGGGCAGCGTTGCCCCAAGGGTTGCCTTGAGGTGTAGAAGGCAGCCAGGGGTTGTTAGTCGGCAGGGTGGGAGGAGTGGCGGCAGCTGCCGGTAGCGGCTCCGAGGGGGAGCTCGCCGAAGGGGGAGGCGGAAGTGGGAGGCCCCAAGCGTCGCAAGATGGTGGCGCAGTGGGCGTGGCTAAGGCATAAGATGGCAGACTAGCCCCGTCCTGTGAAAGGGCGGGGCCTAAGGCATAAGATGGCGGACTAACTCCGCCCTGTGAAAGGGCGGGGTAAAGCGCATGCAGTTTCCGGCCCGGCTTAGGGCTGACGTCATCACTAGAGCACTTCCTCCCCTCAGTGGAAGAAGAAGGAGGAAGTTCGCCATTTTGGAGAGGCTTAGTATTGCTTTGTTTTTGGGGGGCGACTTCAAGCGCGTTGTTAATCTGCTCGACTAAGGATTCTGTGTCCGAATCGTGGTCAACATTAGTATCGCTGTCTGAATCTGTTGACTGAGTTGATAGGGCCTCTTTGGATTTAATGGGGCCTCGATCAGGGGGAAGGGAGCCTTGAAGGCAGGAGCGGACAGTTATTAAGGTGGGGAGCAAGCCGGGAGGGAAGCGCTTGCTCTCATGTTCCATGGCATTGGTGACCCGATCAATAAGGCGATTATAAGTAACAGGGTCCCAAAGATGGCAAGTGGTGAGCCATGGGTTAAAGGGCAGCAGGAGGTCCCTGTATACTTGCAGCTGCCGGACAGACACCTTACAGCGATGTGTGTCTAGGAGACCCGCTAGAGCGCGAACTTGAGGTGCTTGGCGTGCAGATAGACGATTACCCATAGCGGAGGGAGAAAAGAAAAAGGGGGGTTGATTATTGAGTAAAGAAAATGAGGTAAACCGTGGCCGCGAGGCCAAAGGAGACGGCGAGAATAGAAAGCAGGACCCTCTAGTAGCGAGAGCAGTTTGGGGGGGCGGTCGCAAAGAGGCACACCGCGCCAAACAAAGAAACAAAGACACAGAGGACCACAGCAAAGTAATGGAGGGGAAGAGGGAAAGCTACTGGAGGAAGAGTGTTAGGAGGAATGGGGGGGACATAGGAAAAGAAGACGAAAGGTAGTCGGGGGCAAGAGCCAGGTTAATGCGGGAAAGGAAGAGCGGCCCGGGCGCGGAGCGGCGTGGGAGAGGCGGCTCCGGACGTGGAGCGGCGAGGGAGAGGCGGCTCCGCGGGGTGGCGAGGGAGAGGCGGCCCTTACCTTGCAGGCGAGGAGAAGGGGAGTTGGAGAGGCGTCCGGGCGAGCGGGTGGTTTTACTGGACCGCTGCGTGGAGAGGACTTTTAATCCCAGGGTCGGTAGAGCATGAGACTCTTAATCTCAGGGTCGTGGGTTCGAGCCCCACGTTGGGCGCCAGTTGCGGTCGCATTTGACTCGTCTGGGGGGGGTGGCGGCCGGTTGCTAAATCCTAGGCTCTCGGGATTGCTCGGAGGGTACTGGCGGCGGGGGCTCTTTCCCGGAGGCGAGGGCGAGGCGGGGGACTGGGCCCGGTCCCCGGCGGAGGTGTGCAAGGTGTGGAGGGCGGCGAGAAGGAACAGGCGGGACACGTTTCTTTGAGGGTGAAGAAGCCAAGAGAGTTTATTAGGGGAGAGTACAAGCTTATATCGGGCGGTTTAGAGGGCGGGGTAGCTGTAAGGGTTAAAGGCTTGGATTGGTTCTGAGAGGGCGCGGAGGTTGATTGAAAAGGGGCGGGAGTTGCTCCGGTAACGAAGAGGGTGGAGGGTGCAGGTAATGCATGGGGGGGGGGGGTTTCTCCGGCAAGCCCTCCCCAACGGTTGTACTTTGGGGTGAGGAAATGGGGCCTGCATTCGGCTCCACTTTCTCAGGCCCGGGGGGCCGTGGAGGGCGCTACCACCCGTGCCCCACTACCTTTCCTAGGGGCTGATCAGTTCCCCTGGCCCAGGCCCGCCAAGTCGGAACTCGATAACAGTGTCCCGCACACCAGGATAGCTATTACAAAACAAAACAAAACAAAACAAAAAAACGGAAAATAATAAGTGTTGCTGAGGACACAGAGAAATAGGACACATTCATTTCTGGTGGCATTGTAAAATGGTGCAGCCTTTGTGAAAATCAGTTTGACAAATCCTCAGAAAATCAAAAATAGAATACCTGATAATCGCACTTCTAGGTGTGCACCCAAAGAATCAAATGTGGGACTTAAACAGGTATTTGCACACCAATGTTCCTAGCAGCATTATTCACAATTGCCAAAAGATGGAAACAACCCAAGAGTTTATCAGCAGATCAATGGATAAACAAAATGTGGTATATGCACATAATGGAATATTCTTCAGCCATAAAAGGGAATGAAGTTCTGATTCATACCAAAAAATGGATGAGCCCTGAAGAGATTGTGTTGAATGAGTGAGTATGTTCTCATTTGTGGGAATTACGTAGAAGAAGCAAATATAATAGTGGCAGAAGGTAGTCTACAGGTTATCAGGTAAGGGTGGGGAAGAGGGAGTTATTGCTTAATGGGTGCAGAGTGTTTTTTTTTTTTTAATTTAATTTTATTGAGATTGTTCACATACCGTACAATTATCCAAAGATACAAAGTGCACAATCAATTGCCCATGGTACCATCATACAGCGGTGCATCCATCACCAAAATAAATTTTTTTTTCCAATTTTTAGAACATTTTCATTACTCCAGAAAAGAAATACAGACAAAAAAGAAAACTCAGTTCCTCACCTACCCCCAACCACCCCCCTCCTTTATTGACTTATATTATTGGTATAGTACATTTGTTACTGTTGATGAAAAAATGTTAAAATACTGTTAACTGTAGTGCATAGTTTGCAATAGGTATATTTCCCCCTCTATTATTAACTTCTAGTTATAGTGTCATACATTTGTTCTAGTTCATGAGAGAGATTTCTAATATTTGTACAGTTAATCACAGACATTGCCCACCAAAGGATTCACTGTTTTATACATTCCCATATTTTAACTTCCAACTTTCCTTCTGGTGACATACGTGACTCTGAGCTTCCCCTTTCCATCACATTCACACACCATTCAGCACTGTTAGTTATTCCCAGAATAATGTGCTACTGTCACCTCTGTCCATTTCCAAACACTTAAGTTCAATCAAGTTGAACATTTTGCTCATAATAGGGTGCAGAGTTTTTGTCTGAGGTAATGAAAAAAGTTGGGGTAATGGATATTGGCGATGATAGCACAATATTGTGAATATAGTTAATACTACTGAATTTTATACTTGAAAGTAGTTAAAATGGGAAAGTTTGAGTTGTATATATTTCACTACAATAAGAAGTTTCTTAAAAAAAGACCTTGATGCATTAGAGAGCATGTTGCATTCCAGAAGTTAATGAAGCTCAGTGTTGGGAAAGCTAGATAGATTTTCAGAACATCACAGGGCCTTCTAGTCTATGCTGAAGATTCTATATTTTCACCTTTGTAGGGTTGGAGGCTGGGTGATAAGCAGAAGATTCTATATTTTAACCTTTGTAGGATTGGAGCTGGGTGATAAGCAGAAGATTCTATATTTTAACCTTTGTAGGGTTGGAGGCTGGGTGACAAGCAGATTAGGGTTTTTGTGACTACACTGGCTGCAGGGTGAAGGATAGATTATGTCTGAGCATTGCTTAACAGTATGAGGATATCAAGATCGTCTAAGTGGGAGATGATGGCTTGTAACAGAGTGTTGGTAGAGAAGGAAAGAACTGGGGGTCCAAAGATGTTCAGGAGGTCAAATCTAGAATGCACATGAGTCACATGGTAGTTTTTAAAAATTGTCATAAATTCTTTGCAGCTACACCCATCAAGAGGTGGGGTCTCTGTTTCCTCTTGTTGAATCTGGACAGGTTCATGTTGCTTTGACCAATGAGAATGGTGGCAGTGACCCTGTGTGACTTCTGATACCAGGTCATAAAAGGCTTGGCAGTTTCTGCCTTTTCACCATATACTCACTCTTGGAGCCCTGGGCCCACATGTAGGAAATCCAGCCAACCTGAAGAGGCCATGCTGGGAGGAGGTCAAAGCTTCACAGAGAGGCCACAAATGGATGCACCAGTCAAGCAGTCCCAGCTGAGCCCAGTCTTTGTGTCGTCCCAGCCCAGGCACCAGATAAATGAAGACTGCAGATGATTCCGACTCCTTCTGAATCCTCCCAGCCGTGATTTCAGATGTTATGAAGGAGCAGACAAACCATCCTTTCAGTCCACAGGATCTAGTGAGCATAATAAAATGTATGTTGTTTTATACCACTGATTTGGGAGTGTATAGTTTTGCAGAAATCTATAACCAGGAGAGAGTAAGAGAGGGGAGGTATTGGGTAACTCCCATAGAAGAGAATAATGTGTTTGCTACCTTGTTTCTTGTCAGTTAAAATTATTTTGTTTGACATTAGAAGCTCATTCTTGGTATATGGCATTAAGTGGCAGATGGCTAAATTTTGAAACAGTGAATGGATTAATTGACTGATCCAGTGACAAGTGGGAACCATTGTAGTGGAGCAGAGGATAATCCCAGAGCAGCTGAGGGATGTCTGATGACATTGACAACAGTCCCACAAAATATTGGGGCCAAAGTCAAGTCTTCCTTTGAGAGTATAATAATATTGGTTTCTTGGTCATAAAGTTGCTTTGAGCTCAGGACAAAGAAAATGGGACTACATTAAAAACTGTAGAACTTAATTATTTTTCTGGACTGTTTATCCTTTCATTCATCTTTCCAAATGAATAAAGATAAACTCCAAAGAATATTCATTGGTTTTAATAATTTTGCTCATTGGAAATTCAGCCCTTAGTTTCTAGAGGAATGAAAGGTACATGCCTGTAAGGACTGTTCTGTTAAAAAGTGTGATTAGAGGATTACCCAGAATGCCCTCTTTTACATTTTCCCTGTGGCTTTCATTACAGCTGCTCCTTCCTCAGCAGGTTCCATAATTATACAAATGTCATAGCCTTTCAAGTGTTTCGTGATTCATTTGTTACTCACAGAGAGCACCTAAGGCCTATTCAGCTGCAAAGATGGCTCTCTCAATTCACTGGCTGTGGGTTTAATTTTTGGTTTGGGTATTTTATGTTTCATAGGAAAGATGAAATGGAAGATAGCATTGTGATTGTCCTTCCTTGCAAATCTAGCCATGTGGCTCTTATTCTTTATAGTCTTTCTGTGTAAGCTTTCAGATCATTCCATCTTTGATTCCTTACTTGTACTCACTTGCATATTTTAGGCAATATCCTTTTAAGCAATTTTGCCCTCTTAAAAGATTTCATTTTCTGTCTTGGCTTCATTTAGGCAATAGGCTCTTTCCTATCCTCTGCGTCTCATTGCCCATAAGACTTCTTCTACTCAGCCATTCTATGAATAAAATATTCTGCAAAACCATTTCAGAATCTCAATTTCCAATTATTGATGTTGCATATGTATAATTTTTTTAAAAAAGCTACTCAGTGCTTCTCACTATGTCTGGGATGATATTTGTAAGGAGGAATGATTCAAAGATGTGCAATGGATAAAAATGATAAACCTTTTTGAAAAACAACCAACTAATTAACACCTCTTAAATTGTTAATTAATCACTTGGCCATTTAATTGTCATTTATGAGAGCTCAGAAATTCATGTCCTATGGGGGCAAGAAAATAATATAAATTTTTGTAGTGGAGTGTGGGTGCAGGGCTGGTGTGTGCAAAACAATACGAATGAATTGCAACACATGAATAGTTAAAATTTATTTTTAAAAATAACCTTTAATTTAGAGAAAATCACACATTCACCTGCAGTTGGAAGAAATAATACAGAGACATTCTGTGTACTCTTTATCCAGTGTTCCCCAGTAGTAACATCTTGCAAATATCTTGCAAAATCACAACTGGAATAACAATTCCATCACCACAAGGATCCATTGTGTTGCTCTTATTTAGACCCTTCCCACTCCCATCCTTAACCCCTGGCAATCACTAATCTTCACTAATGTGGTCATTTCTATAATTTTGTCATTTCAAGAATATTATAGAAATGGAATTATTTAGTATGTAATCTTTGGGGATGAGCTTTTTCCCAGTTAGCATAATACTCTTGAGATTCATCCAAGTTGCTTCCTGTTTCAACAGTTCGTTCCTTTTCATTGCTGAGTAGTATCCCATGGTATAGTCATACAACAGTTTGTTAAACCACTCACCCACTGAAGAGCCTCTGGATTGTTTCTACTTTTTTGGTTATTATGAATAAAGCTGTATGAACATTCATGTACATATTTTTGTAGGAAAATAAGTTCTCATGTCTCTGCAATAAATGCCCAAGAGTGCAATTTCTGGGTCATATGATAGTTGCATGCTTAGTTTTAAAGGAAACTTCCATACTGTTTTCCAGAGTGGCTGTGCCATTTTACATTCCCATCAGCAATGCATGATGGTCCAGTTTCTTCATATCCTCACCAGCATTTAGTATTATGCTATTTTTAAATTCATTTTTATTGAAATATATTCACATACCATGCAGTCATACAAAGTGTGCTATCAGTTGTTCACAGAACCACCATATAGTTGTGCATTCATCACCAAAATTAATTTTTGAACATTTTCATTACCACACACACAAAAATAATAAGAATAAAAATTAAAGTGAAAAAGAACAATTAAAGTAAAAAAGAACACTGGGTGCCTTTTTTTTCCCCCCATTTTTCTACTCATCCATCCATACACCGGACAAAGGGGAGTGTGGTCCGTATGGCTTTCCCAATCACATTGTCACCCCTCATAAGCTACATTGTTATACAATCGTCTTCAAGATTCATGGGTTCTGGGTTGTAGTTTGATAGTTTCAGTTATTTACTGCTAGCTATTCCAATACATTAGAACCTAAAAAGGGTTGCCTATATTGTGTGTAAGAGTGCCCACTTGAGTGACTTCTCGGCTCTTTTTGGAATCTCTCAGCCACTGAAACTTATTTCATTTCATTTCACATCCCCCTTTTGGTCAAGAAGATGTTCTCCATCCCATGATGTCAGGTCTAGATCCCTCCCCGGGAGTCATATTCCATGTTGCCAGGGAGATTCACCCCCCTGAGTGTCAGATCCCACATAGTGGGGAGGGCAGTGATTTCACCTGCCAGGTTGGCTTAGCTAGAGAGAGAGGGCCACATCTGAGCAACAAAGAGGCATTTGGGAGGAGGCTCTCAGGCACAGCTGTAGGCAAGCCTAGCCTCTCCTTTGCAGCAACAGTCTGTGCTATTTTTAATTTTAGTCATTCCATTGGAGAGGTAATGATAATCTCATTGTGAGTTTAATTTACATTTTCCAAGTGGCTAATGATGTTTAGCATCTTTTCATATGCTTATTTGCCATATCCTCATCATCTTCAATGAAATATCTGTTCCTGTCTTTGCCCATTTTCTAATGATATCTTCTCTTAAAACTCAGGACATACGAGTGCAACAAGTCCTGGTTAAACAGAGGCCCTACTACATAAATGCCCACCTCATAGAAGCTAAAAGTCACTAAAAGTCTTTCCCTTTTAAGAATCTCACAAAGTACTCATGAATTTCTAATGCCCTCAATTTAATAAGCACTGAATACTCACAGAGAAAGTAGTCCTGGTTTGTCCTCTGAAATCAAGGATCTGGATCTATCATAGCAAAGAAACAGAAACACACTTACTTTTATCCAGATTTCCCTTCTGTCCTCTGTCTTAGTTTCAGAGCTGCTGAGACAAACATGACACAATGGGCTGGCTTAAACAACAGGGTTGATTTGGCTAGAAGTCCAAATCAAGGTCTCAACAGGTCATGCTTTGTCCCAGAGTCTAGAGCACTTGCACTGGCTTACTGCAATCCTTGAGTTTCCTTGGTGTTCTGGTTTGCTAATGCTGCCATTATGCAAAATACCAAAAATGGATTGGCTTTTATAAAGGGTGTTTATTTGGTTACAAAGTTATAGTCTTAAAGCTATAAAAGTGTCCAAGGTAAGGCATCTGCAATAGGGTACCTTCATTGAAGGATGGCCAATGGTGTCCAGAAAACCCCTGTTAGCTGGGAAGGCACATGGCTGACATCTGCTCTGGAGTTCTGGTTTCAAAAGGGTTTTCTCCCAGGATGTTCTTTTCTAGGTGTCTGCTTGCTCCTAGGTTGTGTTCTCCAAAATGTCTCTGCAAGCTGCAGCTGCTTTTCAAAATGTCACTCTCAGTTGCTCTGCATCTGGTCCTGTGTGGCCCTTTTTAAAGTACTCAAGTGATCCAATAAAGACCCACCCTGAATGGGTGGGGCAGCACCTCCATAGAAATAATCCAATGAAAGTTCTCTCCCACAGGTGATTGAATCACATCTCCATGGAAACACTGAACCAATAGGTTCCAACCTAATCGACACTTAAGTCTGCCCCCATGAGATTGCATCAAAGATAATGGCATTTTGGGGGAAATAATACACCCAAACTGGCACACTTGGCTTGTGTCTCTGCCACTGTCACATGGCCATATGCATCATTCTCTGGCTTCTGACTTCTGGCTTCTTCTGACTGTTCAAATTTCCTCTGCACCCAAGGACTCTGGTCATGTGGATGAAGGCCTCATCTAAATAGGAGCTTCAAAGATCCTACTCATAAAGGAGTCCACACACCAAGGTCCTACTTACAAATGGATTCACACCCACAGGAACACTGACTAAGACTAGGACATGCCTTTTGTGAGCATGATTCAATCCCCATCATCTTCCTTGCTCTGAATGGGCAGGAAGACAGAAGGAAACCATGAGAAGCAGAGGGAACTGGATTTCTTCTCTTGCTTCTTTGTGCTGAAAATGTTGCTTCAACCCCAAGTAGTTGCTCAAGTGAGATTTCCCTGGATTGGGACCCCAAATCTGCCTTTTCACCAAGGATGTCATGCCATTCCTATCATCTCCTGAGTTTGGGAAAGAGTGCCTTGTTCTATTGCTTGGAGAATTGGTGTCTTCAGGGCATCAATAATTCTTCTGTAGCAAGGTAGATCTTGGAAAAATGTGCTGACAGGCCCTTAAAGAGCTAATTGTGCCATTTAATGCACACTCTGTGACCTTGGAGTACCCTTGTTACCCTGAGGTTAAAGGCAGTCACCAATATTTCCATTAGCATCTCCATTAAAAGCATTCCATTGGCTTATTCATGAACATTCACAGATGATAGGCAAATGGGTATGTTCTAAAATTGCACATGCCCTATTTATCACATAGAATCTAACTTTCTGCTTCCTACTTTCTTATGAGATTATGAACATTCTCTGAATACAAATTTTTTGGGGGGAGTGTATTAGTCAGGATTCTCCTGAGAAACAGAACTGACATATTTGTAAATATTATGAGATTTATTATAAGAATTGGCTCTGTTCCGTTGTTTTGTTGGACAGAGCTTCCCAAGCTAGTTACACAGTCCCCTTCTTCTCTGCACCCAGTTTGTTGGGGAAGCAGTCATTGCATGACCTGCCAACCCTCCCCTGGCTTGTCCTAATCAGAGCCCTGAGCCTGGCACATTCCCTTATTTGGAGGCTGGGCAGTGACCTCATGTTCAGCCCAGGTCCTTCTTCCTTATGGAGTGATCCATGGCAAAGGGCCATTTGAAGTGGAACACAAACAGAATACCTGTGCCAACCAAGCATGCACTCAACAGGTTGCTACACTTGCCTGTTGGGTCCACCACAGATCAGGACATGGCAGCCCATCTCAGATGCAAAAATGAGCTAAATCCAAAAGAATTGCTCTAGAAGAAACCAAGACCAAAGACACAGCACAGTCGTGTGACTCCTGCCAATGAACACAGGTCATACAATGTAGGCCCTGCAAGAACATGGCAAATTGACCCCATTGGACAGTTAGCTCTGAGTCATGAGTTCTGATGGTGTCTCACTACCATGGACACATACATGTTTATGGGACAATTCCAGTGTGTCAGGTGGAGGCTGAACCACTACTGGGGCCTCAGGAAAATGCCTCTGCTATATATTTGTTTATCCAACTGGACTCCATTAGATCAAGGTACCTCATTTACAGCACAGGCAACTCAATAATGGGCAAATCCCATGCAGCAGATGGGCCTTCCCTATCCCCATTGCCCTCTCACAAATGGGGTACTAGGATGCTGGAATGGATGACTTAAATAACAGCCACTCAAAGACCATCAATATGGGCATCTCACAGTGTGGAATCCCTATTTAACAAAGGCCATATAGACACCAAACATTGCACTCCAATGGAAGGGAAACACAGCATTGCAATGCACTTTGAAAATACTGAGTCTGGAGTTGCTGTAGGACCAGGCAGCCACTTGATTATGCTGTGCCTGCAGAATCCCACCCTCAGTGGACTAATTGCTCTTTTTGTTTTTTTCTGTTGTAGTATACTCTTTGGGGGTGTTTTGCATTCCAGATGGTGGGTGAATCAACCAACAGGACTCCTCTCCTTTTCAAACATAGAGGGAATGTTGTCCCTAGGCACCTCCCTCCTAGGGGACTCCATGGGAATAGGAGAGGAAGCAATGGAATACCAAGGAACTAGGGTTCCCCTGGTCACAACCAGGACCCCCAAACCCCTGACTCAGGTGGGTGACATTAAAATATATTAAATTTTTTATAGGTTGTGACTTCCTTTCCTAGACTTGATGATTAAAGTCAAAAGGTTTGGGTCAAGCAACAGGGAGAATGGGTCCTGCCCAAGGTTGTAACCTCAGGACTTGGACAGATAGCTGGATCAGAGTAACTTGGCAGCCCTCACCTCAAATAATAGGACAGGAGCATCTCTGGCCCTGGTAGATATGAGGGGCAGGTGGGTTGTGTCAGCTAACCTCTCTATCTTGTCCCCTAAGAAATCCTGGCAGTACCTGGATTGGCAGTCCCCTAGTGAAGGTCAGCCCAGTGGTGGCAACAAGAGGCAACACCAGAAAGCATTCTTTAACTGCAAGGATGCCCATTGTGGCAGCCTGGTTGGTCTTTAATAACACTGGCCTCCCTCAAGCAATCACCAGGTCAAAATAGGTGTTGGGGTTGCCAACAGAAGCATGAGTCACATGGCACTGGAAGGAACGACACCTGACTCACATAGAGAGGAGACAGAGAAAGAACACGTTTACTGGTGGGCATCAGTCCCCCATAGCCAGTGGGTCTCAATTCATGGCTGATGCAGGAAGATGTTCTACACACAGCACACCTCTCTTGTGTTTGTGTGCCATAGTGGAGGAATCCTGCTCCCTCCTCACCAGGGGACAGATATACCACCAAGGTATGAGGGGGATGTCATAAAACATGCTCACCAGAATCAGACTGCCTCCACTGAATATTTACTTTTGCTCAGGTCAATAGGGTAAGGAATGTACCGGCTGTCCCCTTATCTATTAGGGGATTGCGTTTTATCCTGCCAGACTGACACACCTGGTCTTGAACACAGGATGTACTCATGGGTACCAGGGAGGCAGCAGGCTGTGCTTGGACTGTCCCTTACCACACTGTCTACATAAACAATTAAGGGAAGGTGAAACTAAACTCTTTCTTTGCAGTCTTTAGCTGGCTTAACACTGGGGCTCCAAGGAGGCCTGATCATCTTCCTAGTGAAGGGTCTCCTAATGGCCCTGGTTAAGGGTTGTGCCAACCTGGGAGGGAGGAAGACTCTGAGAACAAGACATTGCTAAATCTGGACAGCAGGAATTATTCAGGGACTGCATTGGACCCACCTTCACAATCAAATTTAAGGAGGCTATGGGTGCTACTGAGTGTGACAGGCTATTATAACTTTCTTGCTGGAAGCCTGGTGGTGGTGGGACGGACCATCATGTGACCTGCATCCCCTCCCTGGGCTTGCACTCATTGGAGCCCTGGGCTTGGAACATTCCCTTATTCAGAGGCTGAGAAGTGAGCTCAATCTCAGCCCAGGTCCTTCTTCTTCATAGGGTGATCCTCCCCTATTCTGGAGCACAGTGAACTTTTGTTGCTTAAACTTGTGCATCATATGGCACCTGGTCAACCCCACAGTGTATCTCTTCCTGGTGGGAGGGGAACTGGGTCTTCCCTATTGTGACCCAAGAGGGGTGTGCTTAGTTCATCACCTTGCATTGGCTGTTGGGAAGGACCTGCTGGCCATGGGGTCCAATGCCCACTACTGAAGCTGACCTTGCTCTGTCTTCTCTCTACGTGAGTAAAGTGCTGTTCCAACCAGTGTTTGTGTGTATTGAGTTTTCCTTGGAGACATGGAGTGGACAGAAGTGTCTGGACTTTTACTCTTGGTGACCAGCATATAGTTATTGTTCCCCAGGTGGTAAGCCTTCTTCCCCAGTGGTAGCCAGAGCTTTGACTCAAAGTTCTCTGTTCTAACACCACCTTCCCCAAGAGGTATCCCCGGTAATTCTCTCCAACCCTCTCTGTCTCCTTCCCTACTATACTTTTGTTCATAGCTCTCATTCCACCTGAACTGACATTTATTTTTGTCTCTCCCACTAAAATGAAAGTGCTTTAAAGTCAAGGGTTTTGTATTCACAGCCCTGAGAAGAATTCATGGCACAAAGTAAATGCTCAATAAATGTGTATTAGATGAGGGAGTGTATATATCAGAATAATCACATACGAGAAAGTTGTAGTTGAGTGGATGACCCAATGCTATATTTTGTAAGCAATTCATTAAATAGATGCTAGGTTTGGATTGTGAATTTTTAATTCCTTTTTTTCCCCGGACTTTAGACCACTTCAAGGTACAGCCCATACTGACTAATTTCCATTTAATGATCCTTTTGCTTTTTTCGTCCAGTGTGTGTAATGGATATGAGTGACCTGACCCATGGTCATAGATGGAAAAAAGATCTATAATTTAAAACTAGACATAGCCCAAAAGATGGCATTTGAGAACCTGATGAGAGAACTTCGCCATGATTCCCAATGATTTTGTTTTGTTTTGTTTTGTTTTGCATGGTATGCTATATAATGCATGGTCAGTGGAGATAAATCCATCAGTAGAGATAAGAGTAGAGACTTCCTCAATGCCTCCCTGTCCCTTATCTGGACTTTATTAATTTGGCTTCTCTACTCTCCTTCTTTGGAGTTAAAATGCTCCGTGGGACAAGACTTTAAGTGATACTGACCATAATAGCAGGGTCTGAATTAGAATCTTAAAGCTGGCTTCCTCCACTTTCAGTAGCAACCCCTTCCCCTTATTCATATGTGTGCACCAAAGAGGGACCAGCACTTAATAGATGAGTGAAAATGCAAGCCAGAAAGAAACAACTGTGCTGAGAGAGGACCAAGGGTCATGGGGACCCTGAAAAGAATCAGTCTTCTATTTTATTTGAAAAGATTAAAAATAAGCTAATGTAAAAACCAGGAATCCTAAACTGTTTTTGGTCTCTCTCCTTTATAGCAACTCTCTTGGGGGTGCCAAGGCAAGAAACATCATCTGAATTTCAGATGACCATCATGAAAATTCAACAAATATAATAATTCCTTCCTTGCTGTATGTAAAGCCAATCTATGTTCATCAAAATATTATCCAATGCATCATATACAAAGAGTAATATTCAATATTGTAGTGTCAATATGATCTGAAGCACTATGTGTTTTAAATTTTTACTGATCTACATTGATTCCTGTTTGTCATATGCAGTTAAATACATAAAAACAAAAATACAACTTTAAAAAAATACAGCACATTAATAAAGCCAATGGAAAATACAATATGATCATATCTCAATTGATGCAGAAAAGGTATCTGACAAAATTCAACACCACTTTTTTATAAAAACATTTGGAAAACTAGGAATAGATGGAAAGTACCTCAACATGATAGAGAGCGTATGTATAAAAAACATAGCTAACACTGTACTCAATGGTGAAAGACTGAAAGCCTTCCCTGTAAGATCTGGAACAAGACAAGCATGCCAAATGTCACCACTATTATTCAGCATTGTGCTAGAAGTTCTAGCTAGAGAAGTTAGGCAAGAAAAAGAAATAAAACTCATTGACTTTTGAAAGGAAGAAGTTAAAACATTCACTATTTGCAGATGACATGATCCTATATATAGAAAGTCTTGAAAAAACTACCACTAAGCTACTAGAGCTTATAAATGAGTTCAGCAAACTGGTAGGATACAAGACCAACAAGCAAAAATCAGTAGTGCTTCTATACACTGGTAATGAGCAATCTGAGGAGGAAATTTAAGAAAGAAAATGTCATTTACAATAAGAACTAAAAGAATCAAAAATCTAGGAATAAAGTCAACCAAGGATGTAAAGACATGTATTCAGAAAACTATAAGACATTGCTAAAAGCAATCAAAGAAGACCTAAATAAAGGGAAGGATATTCCATGTTCATGGATTGGAAGACTAAATACCATTAAGATGTCAAGTCTACCCAAATTGATTTACAAACTCAACACATTCCCAATAAAATTCCAACAGCCTCTTTTGCAGAAATGGAAAACCCAATTATCAAATTTATTTGGAAAGCTAAGGGACCCAAAATAGCCAAAAGCATCTTGAAAAAGAAGAATGAATTTGGAAGACTCACACTTTGTGACTTTAAGTCATATTATAATGCTACCATGGCCAAAACAGCACAGTACTGGCATAAGGATAGACATATTGACCAATGGAACAGAATTGAGAGTTCAGAAAAAGATCCCCCACACCTA
This sequence comes from Choloepus didactylus, assembly GCF_015220235.1. NCBI lineage: Eukaryota > Metazoa > Chordata > Mammalia > Pilosa > Megalonychidae > Choloepus > Choloepus didactylus. The sequence continues at coordinate 15,934,054 of NC_051316.1, read as the reverse complement.
AGGCCAACTGATATTTGACAAGGCTGCCAAGTTCACTCAACTGGGGAAGAATAATCTCTTCAACAAACAGTGCCAGGAGAACCAGACATGCATATGCGAAAGAATGAAAGAGGACCCTTATCTCACACCATATTCAAAAATTAACTCAAAATGGATTAAAGACCTAAATACAAGAACTTGGACTGTAAAACTCCTAGAAGAAAATGTAAGGGAGCATCTTCAAAATCTTGTGGTAGGCAACGACTTCTTAGACTTTACTTCGAAAGCATAGCAATTAAAGAAAAAATAGATAAATAAGAACTTCTCAAAATTAAAAACTCTTGTGCATCAAAGGACTTTGTTAAGAAAGTGAAAAGACAATCTACTCAATGGGAGAAAATATTTGGGAACCACATATACAATAAGGGTTTAATGTCTAGCTTATATAAAGAAATCCTTCAACTCAACAGTAAAAAGACAAACAACCCAATTAAAAATTGGCAAAAGGCTTGAATAGACATTGCTCCAAAGAGGAAATATAAGTGGCTAAAAAGCACATGAAAAGATGCTCAACATTACTAGCTATTAGGGAAATGCAAATCAAAACCACAATGAGATATCATTTCACACCAATTCGAATGGCCATTTCAAATGGCCACTATTAAAAAAACAGGAAACTACAAGTGTTGGAGAGGACATGGAAAAATAGGAAAACTTATTCATTGCTGATGGGAATGTAAAATGGTGCAGCCACTGTGGAAGACAGTTTGGCATTTCCTCAGAAAGCTAAGTATAGAATTATCATATGACCCAGCAATCCCTCTACTAGGTTTATACTTAGAAGAACCAAAAGCAGGAACTCATACCAATGTTCATAGCAACATTAGTAACAATTGCCAAAAGATGAAGCAAACCAAGTGTCCATCAACAGATGAATGGATAAACAAAATGTGATACATGCATACAATGGAATATTATTCAGCTGTAAGAAGGAATGAGGTCCTGATGCAAGCCACAACATGGATGAACCTTAAGGACATTATGTTGAGTGAAATAAACCAGAGACAAAAGGACAAATATTGTATGATTTATTTCATTGTTGCACACTAATTATAATTAGCAGACTCATAGAGTTACAGTCTAGAATATAGATTTCCAGGAGACAGATTGGGGTTGGGGAATGGAGAGTTGATGCTTAATTTATACAGATTTTCTATATAGGCTGATGCTAAATGTTTGGAAATGAATGGTGGTGGTGGTAATACCTTATTATAAGTTAATCAACAGCACTAAACTGTATAGCTGAATATGGTTACAAGGGGAAACTTTAGGATGTGTATGTTACCAGAATAAAAATTGAAGAATAAAACAGAACCGTACAACACATTGAACCTTACTGTATACAGACTATAGTTAATAGTACAAGTATAAGAATGTTGTTTCATGAATTATAACAAATGTACAACACGAATACAATTGCCAAAAGGTGTAAGAAACCCAAAAGTCCATCACCCAATGAACAGATAAACAAAATGTGGTAAATATATAGAATAAAAAATTTTGCAGCTATTTAAAGGAATTAAGTTCCGATACATGCACCACCTTGGATGAACCTTGAAGATGTGGTGTTGACTGAAATACATTATACACCTAAGGACAAATATCATATAATCTCACTTATATGAAATAATTAGAATATGCAAATGCATAGGGTCCGAAACTAGAATACAGGTTACCAGGGGTTGGGGTGGGGTGGGGAATGGGGAGTTAATGTTTAATTAGTGTAATGTCTGTTTAGGATGATGAAGCTTTGATCCCAGATGGTAGTGACAGTAGCATAAGGTTGTGAATGCACTTAACACCACTGAACATATATTTGAAAGTGGCTAAAATGGAAAAGCCCAAAGAACCTAGAATCTCATGGGGATGATGGATATGTTCATTATCTTGATTATCAGAGGGATTTCATCATGTATGCATAAGTCAAACCCTACCAAAATTGTACATGTTAAATATTTGCTATTTATTATATGTGAATTATACTGGATTAAAACTTTAAAATAACAGAACCCTTTTTAAAAAATCCAAGAAACAAATTAGCAGTGTGGTAAAAAGATGAGCTGGCAATTCAGTCAGTCATATTGAGAAAACAGATGTCAGATTCTTAGAAGAGATCCTAGAATGTATCAGGCAGGTAATACATGTCAGCTTTTACTATTGTTATGTTGTCATATTACAAAGAGTTCTCATTATAATTTTCACATTTGCTGCTAGATGTTGTCCCCTGAACCTCACTTCACACATGCAAGCATTGTTTAGCTATCAGCCAGGTGGAAAATCACAACTCTATTGACAGCATGTGAATTGTAGCCTTTATATTTAATTACTGTTTTGATTCTCCTGTCCAATTTTTCTATTTTAGGCATACTAAAAATCTTATCTGATTCTCTAAATCTCAGGGCATATTTCAGAAGGGTGTGAAATTCTAATGAGCTTTGGGAATATGCTAATTTTCTCACTTACTTGACAAATACCTTCTCTTGAAAAAAAGCCACTTTGTGGGATTCTGATTTCTCTTTTTCTTTTCTAATTGTCTTTTTATAGTCAGCTGTATCAGATATTATGACAATTGGCAAGGGATGAATTAAACTGAAAGAAACAAACAATTTTAGGTTTTGTGAGCCTTTGTCACACCTCTCAACTCTGCCACCATTACACAAAAGCAGCCACACACAATGTAAATGAATGAGTGTGGCTGTGTTTCAATAAAGCTTTATTTGGGACATTTATTATAGACACTGAGATTTGAGTTTCAGATAATTTTCCAGTTGTTACTAAATCTGTTTTGCCCCCAAACAATTTAAAAATGTAGGAGTTATTTTTAGCCTGAGGTGGTGGGCTGGATTCATTCCACAGGCTTAATGTGCTACTCCCTGCTCTAAATTGTCACTGATTATTACCAATAATTATTATGAAGAGTTTTAATGCTACTGTTAACTAACTGTCCACCATGGTTAAATGACTTAGAGAAAGTGCTTCAATTCTTAGGAAGTTTCTTCTCAACAAAGTCAGACAAATAGAAAAATACCAATGTAGTTTACAAATCTATTTTTGTTAACTGATTCTCTAAATCTCAGGGCATATTTCGGGAGATTAACTTGTAATCTACTGTCTGTCTCCCACTTGTTCTCCTCTTTTTTTTTTTTCCCCATTCATCAGTCAGTATTGTACACCTCAGCGTGAATGTCCCCTAGCAATCTGAATATCTGTTTTCCCCTTATACATGCCTTATATAGGTCTATGTCCCTCTTTCTTACTCTGATCTAATGTGTTGACTAGTCATATAAATCCCACCTCACAGATATCCCTGCAGTGCCTCCTTTTCTCTGCAGTCTGATTGCCTGTAATCTCTTTCAGCTCTGTTGGCTCCCACCTGGACTGTATTTTTAAAAATCTTTTTATGGTAGTGTGATGTTTAGGTTCATGTGTCAACTTGGCCCGGTGATGGTGCCCAGGTGTCTGGTCAAGCAAGCACTGGCCTAACCATTACTGCAAGGACATTTGTGGCTGGTAAATAAACCAGAAGGCTGGTTTATTAAATCATCAATCAATTGGCTGCACCTGTGACTGATTACATCAACAAAGGGCGTGTCTTCTGCAATGAGAGAATTCAATCAGCTGGATTTAATCCAATCAGTTGAAGACTTTTAAGGGAGAAAGAGAGAGAACCTTCACTTCTTCAGCCAGCAAGCTTCTCCTGAGGAATTCATCAAACATCTTAATTGGAGCCACCAGTTTGCTGCCTGCCCTACAGAATTTGAACTTGTGCATTCCCACAGTTGTGAGACACTTTTATAAAATCTTTTACTTACAGATATCTCTTGTTGGTTCTGTTTCCATAGAGAACCCTAACTAATACAGGTAATAACATATATATCATTCAAAATTTCCCATTTTCACCACTTTCAAGTTATAATTTAGTGGTATTAGTTACAGTCACGATGTTGTGTTACCATCACAGCCTCTATTATCTACACTTTTTCATTACCTCAGATAGAATCTCTGTACCCTTTAAGAAATAAAACCCTCTTCCCTTCCACCACCCTGGCCCCCGGCAACCTGTAATCTACTATCTGTCTCTATGAATCTGCTCAGTATTTGCCCTTTTATGCCTGGCTTATTTCACTCAACAAGATGTTGTCAAGATTCATCCATGTTGTTGCATGCACCGGAACTTCATTTCTTTTTACGGCTGATTAATATTCCATTGTGTGTTATCCCACATCCCACCAGGACAACTGCCTTGTGCCTGACTGATGTTCTGGCTGCTTATCTTCTCTACTCTCCAGTTGTCCTCCACCCTGCTTCCAAAGGGACATCTGTTCAGAGCTCTTCCCAATTTTAAATCCTTCCCTGACCCCTCTATGGGTTGGAGCATTAATTTCCTCTTCTTCCCCATCAGGTGTCCTCAAAACTAACTTATTGAATGTGACTTTCAATCCTCCTGAGTCTCAATTCCTTCATCTGTAAAGGATAATTGTAAGAGGGTTAGCTGAGATAACTGCAGGTGCACTGAAGTTGCTTGAGAAATATTAGGTCCTTTCTCCTACTTCTACTCCTTGGTTTCAGTTCTGAATCTAAAAGTGATGTTGGAAGTGGCACTCTTCTTTCCTCTTGAAAAAATCCTCAGATGACTGAAAGCAAATGTTTAAGCCTTTTGTCTTCAGTCCAAGAGTCTCATCTTTTTAGGCATGCTTCACACATCATGGTTCCAAGACCCAGGGCTGGTGGGTTGCTCTCTTCTGAGTGTGCTGACAGTTGTCAGAGCCCCCATTTAACACTGAATGTTTGGACCTGAGCACAATTCTGCAAATGCAGTTTGGTCAGGGCATTGTCGTGTGGGATTATCTTCTCCTTTAATGCAATTTGATTTTCTAATAAAGCTTTCAGTTTACACATTGAGAAATGAGAGGTCTATAGTTTGTCAGTGTATTAAGTCAGGGTTATTCAAGGAAACAGAAACTCCATGTATGTATATAGAGTAAATATTATGAAATTTATTATAGGAATTGGCTCACATGACTGTGGGGATGAGCCAGTCCAAATTCTGTAGGTCAGACTGCAAGCCTAGAAACTCCAATGAAGGTTTTTGTTGAATTCCCCAGGAGAAGCTGGCTGGCTGAAGTAGAGATGTAAATTCTTTTTTTCTGACTGCCAAAATCTTTGATTCTCCTTTTAAGGTCTTCAACTGATTGGATGAGGCTTCTCTCATTGCTGAGGGCAATCTCCTTTGTTGATTGTAGATGTAATCAGCCAGAGATGCAATCAACTTACAGATGATTTAAATTCATGAAATAGCCTCTCAGTAAGAATCAGGCTGGTGCTTGCTTGACCAGAAAACTGGACACCAGAACCTGGCCAAGTTGACACATGAACTTAACTATCACAGTTTGGTATATTCTAAAAGAACTAAATGCATAATAAAATTATTTTGAAAGAAAAGTGCCTGAAAGAACAGTTTCATACAAAATGTTACAAATTCAATGGAAAGCTTTGTAGATGAATAAAGAGCTGGGAAATTTCTAGGAACTATGATCATTATTTGATATAGTGCTTTATTTCTTGTGTTATTACAGATACTGCTGCTTATTTCGATAAATATTCATGAGAGTTGACTTCACTCATTACCTGTATTCATTCATGCAGAATATTTTTCAATATTGCTCCTGGAATCTTGAAATGAATTAAACTATAATTTTCATCATTTTCAATAAAACACATGACAGCTTTTTCAAAAGAGATTGCAGGTCTTCATGTTATAATAAATGTTTCCTTTCTGATTACTAATTTTGAAGAGATGTTTTCCTAGAAATTGACATCCAGGAGATTTGCCATCCAGAAGCAATGATACAGTCTCTTCCATGGTTGCATTTCTACTGAGGAGAGGAGGGAGAAGTTGAGATATTGGACTGCTGTCTTAACTTTCTTGGACAAAGCTTCCCATGTCAGCTGTGATGGCTTCAGAGGCATTGACCCTAATCCTTCCTTTGCTAGTTCTTCATCTTGGGCCCACAGACCTGCCCCTTTCCTTTCCAACGTGTGTGGCTGACCCTGGGTTGAATGTCTATAGAGATCAACTCTTTGCTCTTTCTGTTGGTCTTGCCATTCCTAAGGCAAGATTTGCTTGGCCCATGTCTTTCTGTAAGCTAGAAAATAAATGACACAGGGCAACAAAGAACACAGAAGAAACATCCAGATGATGAAGGGATATTTTCAGAGAGCTGCAAACTATATGGTTTTTGTTTTTGCGTGTTTGTGTGTGTATGTGGGGGGGTGCATGACACTTTCCATATTTATCCAAAGGAGTTGAGATTTCAGAGGACTATCTGGAGAAGATAGGGTCAGGATGAGAGGCTTGGAGGGACAATAGGCCAAACACGAGATGGATACAATGGGTAAGGGGGTAAGAAAATGAATGCTCATTCCTTAGAGCTAGACAGATCTCACCTACTCTATTTGTCCCCGTCGGTGATTTTGCCTGTGAAAGATTTCCTTTGGGTTAAGCATTAACCATTAAATCATCATCTCCACGGCTGCTGCAAAGGAGAGGCTAGGCCTCCCTATGGTTGTGCCTAAGAGCCTCCTCCCGAATGCCTCTTTGTTGCTCAGATGTGGCCCTCTCTCTCTAGCTAAGCCAACTTGAAAGGTGAAATCACTGCCCTCCCCCCTATGTGGGATCAGACACCCAGGGGAGTGAATCTCCCTGACAACGTGGAATATGACTCCCGGGGAGGAATGTAGACTTGGCATCGTGGGACGGAGAACATCTTCTTGACCAAAAGGGGGATGTGAATGGAAATGAAATAAGCTTCAGTGGCAGAGAGATTCCAAAAGGAGCCGAGAGGTCACTCTGGTGGGCACTCTTATGCACACTTTAGACAACCCTTTTTAGGTTCTAAAGAATTGGGGTAGCTGATGGTGGATACCTGAAACTATCAAACTACAACCCAGAACCCATGAATCTCGAAGACAGTTGTATAAAAATGTAGCTTATGAGGGGTGACAATGGGATTGGGAAAGCCATAAGGACCACACTCCAGTTTGTCTAGTTTATGGATGGATGAGTAGAAAAATAGGGGAAGGAAACAAACAAACAGACAAAGGTACCCAGTGTTCTTTTTTACTTCAATTGCTCTTTTTCACTCTAATTATTATTCTTGTTATTTTTGTGTGTGTGCTAATGAAGGTGTCAGGGATTGATTTTGGTGATGAATGTACAACTATGTAATGGTACTGTGAACAATCGAAAGTATGATTTGTTTTGTATGACTGCGTGGTATATGAATATATCTCAATAAAATGAAGATTAAAAAAAAAAAAAATCATCATCTCCAGAAGGCCCCTGAGTAAGTGTGGCTGTGTTTTCCGGGTAAAGCCATGACCATACTCCATTTTTACATTACATTACATTAATATAGGAAGGAGGTCAGGAGGGCTGGTGTCAACCTAGATGGTTGACATTTTGTTCTTGCCTGGCTGAGGTAGAGGGAAGGAAAGTTAGCAGGACCTCAGATTGGAAGTATGCAGCAAGAAGTCTTGGGCGGAAGGTGGGAGGTGGTTGGGAGATGGAGAGGAGAGGTTGTTGAGGGTGGCCTTGGCTGGCTTCCCTGATTTACAAAATGTTAGCCTTGAAAAAAATACCAGCAGTACTCTGGTGTAAAACGCACATAAGCCTTATTTTTATGCCATATGTTGAAAAGGAATCAAATCACATTGGAAATATGGGAATGGAATTCACTATATAATGGAAAGCCTGTGAAGATTCTTCTGTGAAGGCGAGAATCAATGCATATTGTGATCTCCTGATTTCTTCCTTTTGTAGCTTTATATTTTTATAAATTGAGTTCTAAGTATGAAATCATTACTGATATTTAATAAGCCAAAAATTCCCCTGTGCCAGTTTGAATGTATTATGTCCCCCCAAATGCCATTATCTTTGATGCAGTCTTGTGTGGGCAGATGTATTAGTGTTGATTAGATTGTAATTCTTTGATTGAGTGTTTTCATGGAGATGTGACCCACCCAACTGCAGATGATAACTCTGATTGGATATTTTCCATGAAGGTGTGGCCCCACCATTCAGCGTGGGCCTTGATTAGTTCACTGGGGCCCTATAAAAGCTCAGACAGAAGGAGCAAGCTTGCTACAGCCAGGAGGGACACTTTGAAGAATGCACAGTTGCTGAGAGAGGAGCTGCAGATGAGAGACAGTTTGAAGACGGCCGTTGAAAGCAGACTCTTGCTCTGGAGAAGCTAAGAAAGAAAAAATGCTCCAAGGGCAACTGAGAGTGACATTTTTGAGGAACTGCAGCCTAGAGAGGAATGTCTTGGGAGAAAGCCATTTTGAACCCAGAACTTTGCAGCAGATGCCAGTGACATGCCTTCCCAGCTAACAGAGGTTTTCTGGACACCATTGGCCATCCTCCAGTAAAGGTACCTAATTGTTGATGCATTACCTTGGACACTTTACAGTCTTAAGACTATAACTGTAAAACCAAAAAACCCTCTTTATAAAAGCCAGTCCATTTCTGGTGCTTTGCAATCTGGCAGCATTAGCAAACCAGAACATACCCTAACACTATTTTCCATTAACTAACTTTCTAGAGGATTCAAAGCACTCAGACAGAAATTCCCTATTCAAAGTTCATTATACATTTTGACTTTGAAAGTTTTGAAACACCTAAATGATTCAGTTGTTCTAGAGTCCAAATAACAGAAAATAGAATTCCACCTAGTTGCCTGGAATATTCAGGCTGAGTTTTCTTCTGTCATTTATTGACGTTTTGTTTTTGTTGCCACTGTGTGGCAAAATCTCCCCAAAATCACCACTGTGAAATCTAAGCTGAGACTTCTTTTCTCATAAGAAAGGACCACTCACCTCATGAGAATTGTGCAGAACTATTACAGATCATGGTGCCAAGGAGTAGAGTTGAAAAACCTAGCAAGGTTTTCTTCAGATACTCCAAGCCCAACATCAAGCACTGAACAGAAAATTTTAGTCAAATAACTGTGGGTCAAAAATAAAATTGTGTGGACTAAATTAAACCATATTTTTTCTTTAATAGAAAGTTCTGAAGATTTCATGAAACGTCAACTGCTTAATTAAAAAGTTTTATGGAAAGGTAAGGCAAAAACATATTCGGGGAATTTCCTCCTTGGGGAAAATGTTTTCCAATGGAGAATTATATGTAGAGAGGGTCTTTGGTATATTTTTGGAGGGCTGATCCCAGAATTTTCAGTCATTTCAATCAAGCATCAGTATTGAAGCCTTGGTCCCACTGTGAGGTCAAAGAGGGTGCCTGCTGGCTATTCAGGGTGTGTTCTCCTATGAATTAACACCTTGTTAGGATTGCTATTTCAGGGTAGAGATTATAATCATTTTCAAAGGGCCCATAGTTGAGCAGGCTTAGAGATGAAAACTCAAGTTAACTAAACTCTTAAGAGAATGATCTATAAACCCGAGGGCCAATTTATGAATTTTCAGTGAATAAAGGATCAGTTTTTCTTGTCAACATATTTTCTCCCCTCTATTTGTGAGGTCAATTATTTTTAGAAGGTTGTTTAGGGGTGAAGAATAGGCTTGAGTGAGACACCTTAATGGTATCTTGCCAGATCATAGCCTTAGGCAATAGCTGTGAATTGGAAGCTGAGAGTTGTGTCCTATGGTGGTTGGTGCATTCATCACTACCAAAGGTGGACCTGAAGTTCCTGTTGGCCAGAGTAACTTCACTCTGCTCATTGTTGAAACACTGAAAAGCCCTGACTTTATGGCATCCTTTTGTTTATGGTACTTGGAGATAATTTCTCTTTAATAGTGACTCTTCAGACAAGACATAATGTGGGTGTTGTGATGTAAGTTTCCTGAGTGACAGCTGCTTTTTAGTTCTCACCACCTGTTTCTCTCCCCAAAACCCTTGGTCATACCTGATATTCCCAAATCTTTCCAGCCATCCATTTATATACAATATTTTAGGGTGGTTAACATGTCACCGTAAGAGAGTGTGCCAGTTTGAATGTATTATGTCCCCCCAAACCCATTATCTTTGATGTAATCTTGTGTGGGCAGATGTTATCAATGTTGATTAGATTGTAATTCTTTGAGTGTTTCTGTGGAGATGTGCCCCACCCAACTGTGGGTGATGACTCTAATTGGATAATTTCCATGGAGTGTTGGCCTGCCCATTGGGTGGGTCTTGCTCAGTGGAGCCATATAAATGAGCTGAAGGGCAGAGGGAACTCAGTGCAGCTGTGAGGGACATTTTGAAGAGGAGACACAGTCAAGAGGGACACTTTGAAGAAAGCACAGGAGCTGCAGATGAGAGACATTTTGAAGACGGCCGTTGGAAGCAGACTCTTGCTCCAGAGAAGCTAAAAGAGGACAAATACCCCAAGAGCAACTAAGAGGGACATTTTTGAGGAACTGCAGCCTAGAGAAGAATATACTTGGAGAAGGCCATTTTGAAAGCAGAACTTTGGAGCAGATGCCAGCCACGTGCCTTCCCAGCTAACGGAGATTTTCCGGACACTGTTGGCCATCCTCCAGTGAAGGTACCCGATTGCTGATGTGCTACCTTGGACACTTCATGGCCTTAAGACTGTAACTGTGTAACCAAATAAACCCCCTTTTATAAAAGCCAATCCATCTCTGGTGTTTTGCATTCTGGCAGCATTAGCAAACTAGAATAGAGAGTGACATCATTTCTAAAGCTGTGTGGAAGGGTCACCTTTCCTTGCCCAGTGACCTGACAATACTGATCTGATTTAGCTGTATCTTTACTTTTCATATTTTGAAGTTGGCTATCAACAAATAATTTGTTAATTTATTTTTGCTTTACCGTTTTTTTTTTGTTGTTGTTGTTGTTTCAGCATTGTTATATTATTGGGAGCATAATATTATTGGTTTTAAAATAAATCCTAGAAGGGAATGTGTGCATTCAGTGGGGGCTAAAGTAGGGAGAAGACAAAGAAGGGAAAGGGAAGATGGAAACAAACCACAAAACAAACAGTACAGTAATCCCAGTAGTCTCTGCCTTCTGATTGACCTTCAACATCTCAGGTCAACAAATTTATGCAGAGTGGTCATAAATTAAAGACATTTTTAATCCAAGCCACAGAATTTTAGTGCCTCTTCAAGCTTAAGCTTATGTCTTGGAGGCTAAGTAGTGCTGTGTTGGCTTTCTGGAATGTTTCTGCATCTTGAATTTCCACTGGAATGTCCATCTTGATATTTCCAACCTGTCAATCAAGTCTTCTCTCTTTTTTTTTTTTTTTTTTTTTGTCTTATTCTGAGGAATAACTTTAGTACTAGTTCTTGAGCCCCTATCACTGGATAGTAAAATACATATTATCATTATTCCTGTGTCCATCGTGCTCTTGAGGTCATGGAAATTCAGTATTGTTCCAAGTATTTTATCACTGTTGATTATTATATGTGGCTATTGTCACTCTATGATTTTATTTTTCCTTCCATTTTTAAAATTGAGATATATTCACATACCATTAATCATCCAAAGTGTACAATCAGTTATTCACAGTATCATTGTATAGTTGTGCATTCATCTCCACAATGTTTGTTCATTTTCATTACTCCAAAAAAAAATTAAAATAAGAATAAGAATTAAAATAAAAAAAGAACACCCAAAACATCCCACCCCCTCTATCCCCCTCTATTATTCATTTAGTTTGTCCTCATTTTTCTACTCATTTGTCCATGCACTGGATAAAGGGAGTGTGAGCCACAAGGTTTTCACAAGCACATGGTCACACCATATGAGCTATAAAGTTACACACTCATCTTCAAGAATCCAAGGCTACTGGGTTGCTGTTCAACAATTTCAGGTATTTCCTTCTAGCTATTCTAATATACTAAAAACTAAGAAGGGATATCTACATAATTCATAAGAATAACCTCCAGAATGACCTCTTGACTCCATTTGAAATCTCTCAGCCCCTGAAACTTTACTTTGTTTCATTTCTCTTCCTATTTTTGGTCAAGAAGGTTTTCTCAATCCCACCATGCCCAGTCCAGGCTCATCCTGGGGAGTCATGTCCCATGTTGCCAGGGAGATTTACAACCGTGGGAGTCAGGTCCTACGTAGGGGGAGGGCAGTGAGTTCACCTGCCAAGTGAGCTTAGAGAGAGAGGCCACATGGCTCGGTGACTTTTATTAAAAACACTTGTTACCTGTTACTTTGCATCTGTACCAGCGTGGTAGATCTTACACTCTCCAATATGTTTATGAATTTTTGTTCCAAGTAGGCAGCCAGGTACAGGGTTTTGAAAAAATAATATCAATGACCTTTTCTTTTTTTTTTAATTGGTGATTTCTGTCCACTTGCATTTGTTGATATAACTGACAATTTTCCATCTCATCACAGCTTTTTCCCGAGCGTTGGTCTGTGCTTCCTTTCAGGGACATGGTTTCCTTCTGCCTTTTGTGAGTTGATCCCAGGATTTTACTGACATGCTGGGAACTTTCCTCAAGGAGCTCACAATAAGGAAATGCCATGACTCATGCCACATTCCTCTAGGAACGACTAGCACGATTGGGAAAGTTTATTGTTCATCTCCATCCCTCTACTTAGTGAGGGCTTGGTTTGGAGAAAAAGTATCAGTACCTGTCAGGCCGTGCTGTTCCAAGAAATGGAGGGTTCCCCGCCCCAACCCCCGTCCAACTCCCCCGCCTGGTCCCCTGACCCTCAAGCTTTCCCAGGGCCCTGGGACTCAGACTGGCAGGGGTGGGGGCAGACTTGGAGACTGAGGAAAGTAAGAGAAGAAACAGAATGTGCGTCTTCTTTGCCAAATCACTCACTTCTCTGACTCACCCCCTCTTCTTATATTTGGCTTAACAGTAGAATTATGTTTGAAATAGAAGCTAAAATGAATTTACGTATCAGTAGCACAACCCTACCCCTGGGGGCATGGTCAGGTTTGGATGGAGAAGGGAAGATTTCTGCATTCTCCCCACACCACAATCCCTGCTCCCATTGCTTTGATATGTCTGGAATGCATGACCTTCAAAATCAGCTGAGAAGTCATATGTCTTTCTTCCATCCTCTGGCTAATTCTTACAACATAGCTTGTTATTGGTAAGAGTAACTTACAGCGTGTAAGAAGTGAGATTCCTCTTAACCAAGACTGTTCAAAGCACTATTTAAAATGGAAATGCTGTGACTAATAGCCCACTTGAATGTAATTGTCATAAATTTCAAAGTAATTAAGTACCTGCCCCAAACAGACATTTACACTTCAAAGTGATTAATTTTAGAAATTTTGTTCACACTAAATTGATTGGTTGACAGCTGTTTGGTGTCATGTGAATTTAGCCACAGTTGAACAAAAATAGTATCTGTTTGTCAGTATCGGTTCAATACTGTTGTCTAAGAGAGAATTTTGAGATAAGCACATCACACTTTTATAATGCTTGGGATATTTTGATATTTTTTGCCAACATTCTATTCAAGCATGAAGTGACAGAAGCTGCATTATATCTGGAGTTCCCTAGGAAACATACTCTGCAAGGGAAATTTACAGGCAGGGGCTTTTTTTTTTAATGCAATTTTATTGAGATATATTCACACACCATACAATGCATCCAAAATATACAACCAATGGCTCACAGTATCATCATATAGTTGTGCATTCATCACCACAATTTTAGAACATTTTCATTACTCCAAAATAAAGAAAAAGCTAAAAATAAAAATGAACATCCAAAACATCTCATACTCCTTATCCATTCCCTCCCCACATTATTTATACATATTTTTTGTCTTTATTTGATTACTCATCTGCCCATACATTGGATAAAGGGAGTGTCAGTCACAAGGTTTTCACAATCACACGGTCACACGATAAAAGCTATATAGTTATACAATCATCATCAAGAATCAAGTCTACTGGATTATAATTCAACAGATTGAGGTATTATATTCTAGCTATGCTAATACACTAGAAACCAAGAAGGAATATTTATATAATGCATAAGAATACCCTCCAGAATGACATCTTGACTTTATTTGAAATCTCTTAGCCACTGAAACTTTATTTTGTTTCATTTTTTCCCCCTTTTGGTCAAGAAGAATCCTCAATTTCATGTTGCCAGGGCCAAGCTCATCCCCAGGAGTCATGTCCCATGTTGCCAGAGAGATTTACACCCCTGGGGGTCATGTCCTACATAGGGTGGAGGGCAGTGAGTTTACCAGCAGTGTTGGCTTAGAGAGAGAGGCCACATCTGAGCAACAAAAAAGGTTCTCTGAGGGTGACTCTTAGGCACAATTCAAAGCAGGCTTAACTTCCCCTTTGCAGTAACAAGCTTCATAAGGGCAAGCCCCAAGATCAAAGACTTGGCCAACTAAACTGGTAGTCCTCAATACTGGCAAGAATATCAGGAATTTCCCAGGTGGGGAAGTTTAATATTTACACATTTTCCCCCAGTCCCTCAAGGGGATTTTGCAAATACTTTCTTATTTTCTGCCCCAAATACTCTGGGACGTATTGGGTTTTACATTAACCTATACAGAATAACAAGATCTCATACGCTATTCTAGGTTCCATGTAATTATGTTGTTTAAATAGACTGACCATACAGGTTAAATTAAATACTGTGCTACAGAAAATATAAATTTTGTACCAAATAAACATCTCTTAAATAACAGTGAAAACTCAGGAATAGATGTGACTGCTGTAAGAGCTTATGATCTAGGAACTTTACAATAAGCCTTATTGAACATTCTATACTCCTGCATAATCAATTGCCCAATGTCTGCCCACATTCCAGGCAGGAACTTTTAAGAAGCTGTCTTGGTAATTATCCCCCAGAGGGAGGGAGGGGAGCAGATTGCACAGTGGAGAAGTTGAGTTGTGATGCAGGTGCAGCAGCAGCCTTAGCTGACCACAGGGAGATCTGGAAGTGGGATGGCCCTTCTGAGCTGTCATGACTTGAGGCAAGAGGTATGGACCTTGTATCCTCCAGGGAGGGATGATACCTTGGATGAGGCAGCAGCCTTCTGCTGAGGGCAATTTCCAAGGAGGGTCAGGTGTTAGGCATCAGTTGCAGATATTCCCAGCAGCTGGGGAATGAGGGTCTTTGTCCTGAGGATGATCTGGGCAGCACACCCAGTGTTCTGGTTTGTTAATGCTGCCATTTTACAATATAGCAGATAAGGATTGGATTTTATAAAGGGGGTTTATTTGGTTACAAGGTTATAGTCTGAAGGCCATGAAAATGTCCAAATGAAGGCATCAACACAAGTATACCTTCACCGAAGGAAGGCCAATGACATCTGGGGAACCTCTGTTAGCTAGGAAGATACATGGTTGGCATCAGTTGTGTTCCAGCTCCACTCTCAGCTCCTGTGCCTTCTTCAAAGTGTCTCTCTTGGCTGCAGCACCTCCTTCTGTCTGTTAACACTTTTATATGACTCCAGTGATTTAATTAAGACCCACCCTGAATGGGTGGGGTAAACCCTCCATGGAAATTATCCAATCAAAAGTCTTGCCCACAGTTGATTGAGTCACATCCCCATGGAAACATTCAATCAAAGGATTCCAACCTAATCAACACTAATACATCTTCCCCCACAAGACTGCATCAAAGAACATGGTATTTTGGGGACTTAATAAATCCAAACTGGCACACCCAGCATATTGCAGTAGCAGTTACATCACTTATTTCCTCTTCTTCTTAAATATGGATCAGAACAAAAGGAAAGGGAAAGGAAGACTGGAGGCTCCATCAAACAAGAAAGACTGGAAGTGACATGGGTCCATGATATGACCCATGCAGGGTTTTGTCAGCACCTGTCTGCCCAGGAAGGGCTTGAGAAGAGTTTATTGGGATCACTAAATTCTCATGGCTATCCCCACTCTGCTAAAAAGAACTCTTCTGTATTATATCTAATAACAAAAATGTTTCACTGGACAGACACTTTTCCACATTTTTTTAAATGACAGTTTTATTTGGGGTCTCGCTGAGTCTGGAATGAGAAATGGTGACTTTGAACAGTTTATTGCAATCTTGCTCTGCTGTGGTCTGGGGAAGACTTGAGTGCATTTTTTCTTTAGGCAAGATTCTTTTGACACAGGAAATTAAATCTCAAAATAGTCTCTGGAAAAGAAAAAGCAAATGAAAAAGCACTGGTGATTCTGAACTTCAGTGGATTATATTGCAACAATCTTACAGGAAAGTAGGTACTTGGCAGATACTTAATTACTTTTTTAATGCTTTGTGATGTTCCACATTTTAGAGGGCTATTTTAGAAGAAAACACCTTTTGATTAAATACAAAGCAGAATCAGTTTTGATAAGTGAATTGCTATTAACACTTGTCTTCTCTCTTTATATAAACAGCAAAGAACATGCACTGGTCTTTCAAAACCTTTAATGTGCTGCATAAAACCTTTAAACATAATATAATTCAATTTAACACCCCTTTTAGCAATCATCATTTATATTACCTTGCACATGAGAAATACTTTTAATCCAAAATTCTCAAACTGTTTCAGTCGGTTGTTCTGCAAGAGTATTTCACAAGAAACTGTACATTTCTTACTTTCTCCAAATGCTTAGGGACAGGGGTGTCTGTAATTAAGCTCTTTGATCCAGGACTGCATGTCCCATTGACTTATAAGAGAACTTTCCAGAAGCTGATGTCTTTTATCCAATACAGCATGAATTCATGTTTGTCCTGTCTCCTTCCATCAGGGACATTTGTGCCCAGGGCTCTCTCCTCATGCTGCTTTTCATCCTTGACAGTCACATCGACAACACTTTGGTCTTGTTTTTTTGTTTTCGGTCAGTTGTTACAACACTGACCTTGTAAATTAAAAAAAAAAAATCCTAAGGAAAAATCGTATCTTCTCCAAAACTGAAATAATCAGAGAATCTAGGAGTGGCTAGCCTGCATCTTCATGCAGGGCAATGCTCCAAACCTCACCCTGGCATTCTGGACTTGCTCTGAGAGAGAGGGTATTTTCATGTCTCTGGAGCAGAATGGCAACCTCAAGTGCCTCCAAGGACCCAGGACATGGGTCTGGAATGGCCTGGACAAATTGTGAGCACATGATCCATCCTGTAAAGTGATTGTTTCTTGGTCCCAGGTAACTCCTTCCATGCTGGAGGCTCAGAGCTTCTGAATTTTCTAGAGAAGCCAGTATCTCTATATTTTTAACATGGAACCTCTCAAGTTTCACATGTTGGCAACTGTTTAAATGTTTTCAAAAGCACAGTGTTGGCCAGAGAAAATAGGTGTGAGGGCTGCATTTGGCCCACGGGCATCCAACATGCTGTTTCCTCTGGACTTGTCGCTGCAGCTGAACTGGGATAAAGAGAAGAGGGAGCCCCGGCTGGGAAGGACAGCCTTAGATCTAAGGGACAGGTCCCAGCCATGGCTCAGCTGGGAAACTGGGTCCACAGATGGAGATTTGAACCATCCTGTTGACCAGACTCAACAGGAAATATTGTCTGTATTTAATTTCAGGTCCTTGATTTGAACTTGGATTCCAGAGTGAGCTTTTCAAAGTTATTCATAAAACATCAATGGAAATTTAATGGACAGAAGACCCTACAGTGCCCCTCAGAGAATCTGCTTTCCAGATGGACTCGCGCAAGAAACTCTGGCCAGGGCAGGCTGTGCTGCACCCTCGACACTGACAATGAGTCCCAGCAGAGGAGCCTCTGCTCTCTCAAACTTTCCTCCTATGCCCACATGCATTGGACTTTCTTGTTGCATGTTCCACTTGGGATAGAAGAAGTCAGGAAGCATGTGGACCACCTGCTGTTTTTATGTGCACACAAAAAGAAAGGTTTTAAACATCTTCCCCGCTCATGCCCTGTACATGACAAGGTTCTTGACAAACGTGGACCTTCCAAATGTGGAGTTTGACAAACATTTGTAGCAAGAAGCACACAATTTCAAGACATAGTTCAGAGGATTATAGCTCAGTCCATGCTGATTCCATGGCTTTGTCAAAATAGATCCTTTGGAGGGAAATTTCCTATTATAGTAATTTCTTACCTAATTTAGCTTCTTTTTGATGAAAAAAACACATTTTTTTAGGTGAATCTATTAATTAATTTTTTTCCTACTAAAATCACTGGAACAGATTTTTAACCTTCCAAAAAACTCATTAGGTAACACCTACATCACTTTTGCATCTGCAGTGTCCAAACCATGTGAGCTTACATTTGGCTACATGCTCTGTGCATGACAAGGGTCTTGACAAACATGGACCTTCCAAATGTGAACCTTGACAGACATGGACCTTTAAAAATGTGGATCCTGGAAAGCATGGACCTTGACAGATGCATTGAGATGATTCCAGCATGCTGTCTTTATCGGCCACCACCCCAAGTGAGCTTGCCTCTGACTCTCATTTTGACCCAGTCCTTTTCCCCAGCTTCTCACAAGGTGCTACTGCCATGGCCCCAGCCTCTGGCTCTCTTCCAAAATAGGAACCAGTGAACCAAAGGGCCTGCCAGTGGCCACATGTTCCATAGCAGTGTTTTCCTGGTCTACAGTGGAGACAGGATCAGTAGGTGAGAATTCAGACTAATGAAGGAAATTTTATTCTCATCTCCTTACCTCTCCCACAAAATGTGTAACTAATTTTTCAGCACTTCTTATGAATTAGAAAACTTCTAATAATTTCAAGAGTAACCTATATGAATGATGGAAGAAAAAAGTTGCAATGTCAAGGCCAGTCACATGCTTTATCTTGGTAGAGACATGCTTTTTGTCATATATATGACTCAATCTTACTTTATATCTAAATGAATTGCCATTTTATACCACCACAGGAGTTCCGATTATACCATCTTTGCGGCATTGACTTTGATGAAAGTTTTCCCTGGATGAGAATCAGTGTTAGCATCTCAGGAAATGAGCACATTCATATTTAGTTGCCTTATGAGTGCTTTCAGCTCTTACCTATTGCTGTAAATTACTCCAGCCTTACAGAGCAAATATCCTCCAGTAGGACTAATTCTTGTCATGCTACGTTGCCCATGTAGATGGGTGTTTGAGGGTGTTGTATACACATTGGGATCCTTGTTGCAGGATTTGATCTTGCCCTTTATAAAGGGCAAATATCACCATAATTTGTCATTTGCCACCTTATGCTAGTGCATGAATCTAGCTCTGGAAGCTTTTCCCATTAACTGGGTCATTTGCTGGAAGATCCAGAATTAAGTAAAAAACAATCTCAACATCACCAAGCAAACTGGGGGCAGATATAATCCTGAGGTGTGTTTATTTAAAAGACCACATAAGTTTACATGGTGAAGACATTAAAAATCATTGAAATCCTCATTTTCCTCATCTCTTTAAAATATCTCAAAGAGCATCTATCAGGTTTTTTCAACTCAAGCCTGTGGTTACATTTCTGCACATTCTGACACAGGCATTATTCGAATGGGATTTTTATTGCTGGAGTTTCAGTTTCAAAACCAGGTATGCAATGTTCTGTAATGTTTTAATAAAGACTTTTAATAGGGTCACAACAGAACAGAAAACATTTTCCTAAGTAGAGAACAAATTGATGTAAAATATGACCTCTGTTCTCCAAGATAGGCTTATAAGGATGGCAGTTTCTGAGCCTTATACTTCTGGTAAGGGTATTTATTATACAATTTTTATTTGAATATTTGAAAGTCACCTAATAGAATCAAAGAAGGACCAACAATTGTAGCAAGAGGCCCACAATTTCAAGACATAGTTCAGAAGATTATAGTCCAGTTCACGCTGATTCCATGGCTTCATCAAAATAGATCCTTTGGAGGGAAATTTCCTATTATAGTAATTTCTTACCTAATTTATCTTCTTTTTGATGGAAAAAAACACATTTTTAGGTGAATTTATTAATTAATTTTTTTCCTACTAAAATCACTGGAACAGATTTTTAATTTTCCAAAACACTCATTAGGTAACTCCTACATCACTTTTTCATCTGCAATGTCCAAAACATATGAGCTTACATTTGGTTATTCAAATGTCAGTACAGTGTCTCCTTGTTTAAAAAGAAAAACAAGCTAGGAACATTATGAAAAGTAGTGTTCTTTTGGAGCAGTTTAAATTTCTAGAGGCTAGATTTCCATCTTGCTTCAGGTTCAAGAGGATGCAACAATGTGCATTCCTGAGGTTCTGGGTTCCCACCTCAACCTGCCTGGATGAACAGAGCAGTGCGGTGTCTCATTGGTTATTCCTGCCCCTTGAAACTCATCTTGCTCTTTACTTACCCTTATCTGCAAATTGTCTCCTAAATATCACCCAAAGGCCACTAACATTGCATTTTGCAGAATTCCAAAAAGCTTCCCCATGAAAATGTCATTGACTTTCCCCAAAGAAAATATTCATATTAAAATATTACAAATTCATGAGCTGTAGAGGCTCACATTTTCTTGGAATTTCATTCCATGATGAAGAGGAAAGAAGCTTATCTCAGGCTGATACCCATAGCAACCATTCAGCGAATGCTTTGTTTGATTGGAAGGATGAAAAGGTACAGAACCATCACAAATGTGAACAATTTATACTTACAGATTTGGAGGTCAGACTGCCACTGAGACACATTTCATGATGACCATCCCAAACTCATTAATTAAACAAGTTGTTTGCCCTTAGACTTCAGTTTCTGGTTTAGTTTTCATCAATTATCATGGCTGTGTGCCTTTTGTTTTGTGGTGGTGAGGGGGAAGATTTTCCTGGTAGTAGAGGCTATTAGATAGACTTGTTCTTCAAATATGCAGAGCAGCTGCTTGTCTGGTAGAGTATTTCCTGTTTAATTTTTAATAGGGGTTGGAACATGATGACTCTACTTCACGTTAGCATAGGTTCTGAGAAACCCTGAACAAATAAATCATTTTAATTGTGTTTACCTTGTTTCCCAAAGTTATTCCACCACAACCTCAGCTGTTATTTTTTCTTTTTAATGTACTTTTATTGAGATGTATCCAAAGTATACAATCACTGGCTCACAGTATCATCACATAGTTGTGCATTCATCACCACCATAAATTTTAGAACAGTTTCATTACTCCAGGGAAAAAAAAAGAAAAAGAAAAAAAGAGAAAACCCCAAACATCCCATACCCTTTATCCCTACCCCACCCCCATCACTGACCCTAGTATTGTTGCCATACGTTTGTCATTGTTGATGAAAGAACATTAAGATATTACTGTTAACTATAGTCCATAGTTTGCAATAGGTGCATTTTCCCCCATATACCCTTCTATTATTAACTCCTTATCATAGTGATATACATTTGTTCTAGTTTATGGAGGACATTTTTTTATATTTATACTGTTATAAAATATATAAAATATATAAAATTTTATATTTATACTGTTAATTCAGTCATAGTCCACCACAATAAAAGAGCACTTACTAACATTTCATAGGACATTAATTTTCTTCTTCGTCTTTTCTCTTTGTTAGGACACTATTTATTAAATAATGAATCAATGCTATAAAATATAATTTGCAGAAATAAAATGCACCCATTTTAAGGGTGCCATTGGACACATCTTGAGAAAAGCACTTGGTCATGAACAGCCCCAGTCAAGATGGAGAACATTTCCAATGGCACAAAATGTTCCCCTGAGCCCCACTTGCATGGAGTTGTTTTCCCTGTCCTAGAACATTATACGTGCAGAATCATGCAGTACACACTCTTTCAGGTCTGAATTTTTTCACTTTACACATTTTTTTTAAGATTTATTCCTGCTGTTGTGTGCATCTATTGTAGATCATTTTTATTGCCAATTAGTATTTCATTGTATGAATATACCCCAGTTTGATAGACATTTAAATTGCTTCCTAATGATAATATTTTTCAGTACATAGTTTGGAAAATGCTGATATAGAGAAATATTATAGGAACACACACATACACACAGAGAGACCAGGCAGTTTGTGAGTAACAGCGTTTCCAAGGGAAGTGGACAGAAAAGATCTTTTGTTTTCAGTATTTCTGAATTTTTATACACTGGTATATATAAAAAAAAGAGATCTGCAACCTAGAGGGATATTTTATGCAGAAGAATAGATAATCTTATGGTAGAATCTCAAAGGTGATTTAAAAAAAATATTCAAATAAAAGAGTGAAAAATCCTGAAAGTGTATATAGTTTATCCATCCAACTTATTTGGTCATTTTCCCTGAAAAAAATTTAAAAATCATTTTCACATTGACTCTTCTTGAAAATAGGCAAGAGAGTTTATATCAAAACATATATTCAATAGTATATCAGTAAAAAGTAAATTTTGAAAATATAAAAAAAAAGTGAAAAAAATGCAAAAGGAGAATGCAAATGTGCCAACTGTAAAGTTTCAAATAATTGTGGGGATTGAGCTTAAAATTTGACTTTTGTACTTCCTAGTAAGAATTCTAAAGCCAGAGACATGATAAGCTACATGGTTCTTCTTATGAAATGAAGAAAACACATTACTTCCTTCAGAAGAGCTGAAGTTTTTCACAGAATTAAATTCTAAAATTTATATGAAGAGACAACTAGTCAGTTCAGCAAATAAATTTTAAAAAGTTAAATTGTGATTTGAGAAATTGATGGACCTTTTGTAACTAAATTAACCCAATTGTTCTATCAATCAGTGTAAGTGCTGTTCCTAAACTTGGTGGCTGTGTGTCCTGAGAGAGCCTGTGTAACTCCAAATTCAGAGTTATTTAATACAAGGAGGGTCTGAGAGGACTTGAGTCATTTCACATTAGTGCATCCATGGAACAAGGAAAATGAGTTACACTTCACAACAAAACCCTGTTCTAATGCAAACCAGAAAGACATCAGATTTTCAGATGGTCTGCAAAGGTGAAGAATGAAAGTATGTTGAGGCTTCAAACCTGTGTGGATTTTTGATTCTTACGTTTCTTCAAGAATTGAAATTAGAATTCTCTTTGCTTTCTTGTTGGCAATGAGACTATTACACATTTGGGCAGCAAAAAGTTCTAAGAGAATAGAAAAAACATAGAGCTAATTTTCTTCCTGTTAAAATGGAAATGATCTATCAAGATTTCAAGAACTTGGATGGCCCCATGCATCCACTTTACTCTTTTATTCTTTCCCCACAATTAGCAAAAAAAATGTTTTTCAGGTTAAGCATTTTGAAAAGAAGGAACATAAGAAAATGTGAACCTTGATTTTTAATTTTTTCACTTGATACTGGAAGGAAACATCATTGAAAATGTCTTACATTAGCAGATTCAAGGGTTTTTCTTTTCTTTTTTTTCCCCTTGAGGATCCTATTGGCATTTTAATTAGAATATGATACATCATAAGTAACATTCCTTATAAGTAATTTATAAATTTTAGCCTAAGTAACCAGAACATACAGCACTGAGTATAATTTAATTTGTCATGTCAGAATCTGATCATATGATTCTGGATTGAAAAGATACTAAATGAATAAAGAGCATTATTATTTTAATTCCATCACATATAATTGTGTTAATTTCCTGATATTTAAAATTATGTTTAGCAACTTATCAACAATAGGACAATAGCCCTCATGTCTTTTCTGTCTTAATTAAAATGTTGTTTTTATTAAAATAAAGAAATATATGCTGCATATCAGTTAGAAATCTGGTCACAAGTGACAGAAACTTCAACTTCCACTAGCTTAAAAAATAAAGGAAATATACTGGTGCGAGTGACTGAAGAATTGATTCAGCAGCTGGATGGCCTTGTGGAGGCTCTTTCTACTCACCTCCTCTCACTGCCTTCCTCAGAGCTGTGGGAGCAAAACTGCTTCAGGGTAAAGAAAAGCTACTACAGGGCAACTCCTTTAACTTCCAGGGAAAGTGAGAGGAACTTGTGCTGGCAGAACCCTCCTGGGACCGTTCCCTGTGGCCTGGGCAATGGACGTGCCAACTGACTCACCCCAATCAGGGTCTGTTCCTGGAGCTGGGGATGGGGTCAGTCCCACCTGCTGCAAAAGGGACAGGCAGCATTGCCCAAAGGAGATTTAGTGACCCTGCTCCCAGAAGGAGGAGAGAGGAGACTTGTACCCAAGAAGTTAGGATTTAGGGGATGCTTCTGATTACTGAATCACTGAATCATTACATAGCTATTCCTTTTCACTCTCTGGTATATTTTGCAATCTCTGATCTGTAATCCAGCTGCCTTGTCCTCTGATAATGATTGTATAGCCTTTATCTTGTGCCCTTGTGATTGTAAAAGCCTTGTAAGTGAGCCTCATTTGTACCCCTTTTATCTGCTTTCTCAGCTTTAGAGTCTTATGATCACTAAAGTCAGCACCTAATGTTTACTAATGAAGGGTCTTGGGTCAGCCCAGAACTAACTCACCCCAAGTCCAAAGTTAACTTGATAAAGGAAGCTGGATCGAACCAAGATAGGTTTGTCTGACATGTGTAGTCACTTATACCTCATTATGATACCAAAAACCAACCTCGTCATCTGGTGTCATTGTGCTCATTATCCTAAACCCTGCCCATCTTTTGATACCATAAAGCCATCAGAATTACTGGAGTTCGCAGAGACAGAATTTTAGGCTGAAAGGCCATCTGGTCTCCTGCTTCATGCTTAGCAATAAACTCTTTCACTCTCTGAAACCCTGGTGTCTCAGAAATTGGTCATTTGAGTGCATCAGGCAGAGAACCCACTGCTTTTGATGGGTATCAGGCTGACCAACAAATGGAGGAGTCCTCTAAAATCAATACACAGAAACTATGAGACATTCTCGAGCTAAAATATTCTGGCACTTAGACAGTCTGCTTTCTGGTCCTGCAAGGTCATTGCAAGGTCATGCCTATGGGGCTGACTTTATCATGGTTGGGGCGAGGTGTGACTCAGGCTGTCTTCCGCCTCCTTGTTGCACTGGCAGGAACAGTTTAGTGCATTCCTGAACGTCAGCACTGCTGACACCCTCTCCAAAATAATTCTGTGCTTTTGAGACCCAGAGAGGCCAGCTGAAGCTGGGGCTCAGGCACACCCGAAAATGTAACCCCATCCAAGTGAGGCTGCCTGGGCAAGTCTGCCGTGCCTCTCATTGCAGAGTTTCCATATGCACAGTCAGACTTTCTTAATTTGGAAACCTAAACAGTGTTGTTGCATCAGAAAAATGGAATGCAAATATTTTCTCTCACCTCCTGGGAGGATAAGTACATGAAAGCTTTTGCCATCATCAAGGAAAGAGCAACTGAATTTAATAAAGCATAAAAGATCTGGTACAAACGAGAGTAACAGTTTCAGAAAGTTCCTCGGAGGGAAACAGGACAGTGGCATTTTACTGAAACTGGGAGTTTAGAAGACTTGGGGGAGAGAAGGGCTGTGGGAAGATGGGGCAGGGGTGCCTCCTTCCAGTACCAGTGCGTGGATGCAAAGCCGTTTCCCACAGACCTTCACACAGGTAAGCCTAACCCTATCTGTCCTGGGGCCTCAGGGCTTTATGCCCCATCTGATTATCTCATGTGTGGATACCACACTCCACAAATGTCCCAGGACATCTGCAAACCCAGGAAAAGAGAGGTGAAGTATGGGTCATACTGTGAGATGAAGGTGGGGGGCATCTCCTGTTTGTACCTGGGGGTGGCTGAGCTGAACTTGCTGGAGAACCCCTGAGCTCAGACAAGGAAAGTGGTACCTGATGTCTTAGCCCAACTTCCCTGGATGTAGAGCAGGAAGTAAAATCTGCTGTGCTAACACTTTCCTGGGGTGTGCAACCCCAGGGAAATACTAGTGAGGAGAATGGGGAGTGAGCCAAGGAAGGAGTGGATCCCCCCCTGCTTTTCACATGAGTCTCTCCATTGTGAGGTTCCATTTTCCCTGTGTATCAGCCCTACATCTTCTCTGGTCCAGTCTCACTCGTTCATATGACAACACCCTTGTCGGTCGATGCTTTTTCCAGGAAGCAGACTGTGCCCAAAGGACTACAAATAGTAAACATTTACCATCCTCAGCAATCTCCCTTCTCAGATTCCTTCTTCACTCCTCAAGCAAGGATATGACTCATTCTCTTTTCTTCTCTCCTCTCTCCCTCTCTCAAACCTGAGTTCCATGGTAACAATGAAAAAAAAATTATATTGTTTGGTCAGGGTTTAATTTGAGTGGCTAATAAATAATCTAAAAAAAGAAGTTCACAATTTATAGCCAACATATCAGCTATATATTCATTATTGATGTTTTGCTAGCATTACTGAAATTTTTTCTGAATAAGGAGTCTAATTCTGCTAAATAGAGATCAAAATGACAATCTGTGGGCCTTCATTTATTTATAGATGGGAAAGAAGTATAAAGCTCAGATTCAGATCAGCTATATGGCAATCTTGAACATATTTAATAGAACGAGATAAGTGAGTTTTTTTCCTGTTGATGCCCTAAAATGCAGTTTGTGATAGAATCAAATGCATTAATGTTCCTTGCAATGGTCCCCTTTGTGTCCTGCAACATCAATTTGTCCCTCTCGAATGGATGTACAAACAGGGTGTGGTATCTTCACTTTAACAAGCTCTTTGAGCCTTGCACATCTTAAATGAGTTGATGCTACCCCTGCTTCCATATCCTTATCTCCCACTCTCTTTTCATCCCCACCAATGGTGCTTTCATCCCCACTGCCACTCCACCAAAACCACATTTGCCAAGGTCACCAGTGACTGCACATTTCTCAACCCCATGGTCAGTTTTCCATCTACCTGATACTTGATGGGCAAGCAGCATGTGGCAGAGCTGAACACTTCCCGTCTGTATTTTTCATGTGACCCTAGAACTTCACACACTTACCTCCTCAGGGCTGCTCCTTCTCAGACCTCTTTCTTTCCTCCTCTTTGTCTTTGAACCTAAACTTTGAGCTCACTGTTTCTTCCTTCTCTACTTGCACCATTGTCCAGTTGAGTGGCAATTGCTGTAGACACGTGTGCTATAACAATTTGGTGGAGGTGAAGACAGGAAATTTTAGAGTCTGAATATGTTTAGAAGAGAATGGGGAAAGGATTTGTGAATGGTTGAGTGTGAGAGAAAGAGGTGTCAAGGACAACTCCCAGGTTTTGACCTGAGCAGATGTGTGAGTGGTGGTGCCATTTTCTGAGACTGGGAGTCCTGGTGGAAAGCAGGTTTGAGGGCAAGAACCAGGAGTTTGGTTTTGGACAATTACCTTTAGACATCTTTTGGATAATTAAATGGACATATGGAGTGGCAAGTTAAAAATACGAGTTCATAAATATGTTGGTCTAAAGATGTCACTTTGAGGGTTACATTATAAGCTTGGATCCCATCCACTTCTGTCTCTATCCTCTCAGCTGCTCTTCCTGCTTCTGTTTTCAGCCCCCTGCATGGTATCCAGAGGAATCCTTTCAAAATCTGAATATGATTATGATACTTGTTCCAGTTTGCTAGAGTTGCCGTTATGCAAAATACCAGAAATGGATTGACTTTTATAAAGGGGATTTATTAAGCTACAAATTTACAGTTCTATGGCCATAAAAGTGTCCAAACTAAGGCATCAATAAGAGGATACCTTCACTGAAGAAAGGCCAATGGCATCCAGAAAACCTCTGTCTGCTGGGAAGGCACATGGCTGGCGTCTGCTGGTCCTTTGCCCCCAGGTTCTGGTTTCAAAATAGCTTTCTCCAAAATGTCTCTGGGCTTGTTTCTCTTAGGTTCTCTGGAGCAAACCCTGGGCAAGCATCTCCAAACATCTCCAAGCATCTCCAAGTGTCAGTATCAGCTCATAGCTTCTCTCCAAAATGTCCCTGTCAGCTGCTCTTGGGGTGTTTTGTCCTCCTTTAGCTTCTCTGGTGTAAAGTCTGGGCTAACATCCCCAAAGTATCAGCAAGCATCTGGGCCTGTGTTGGCTCTTTTTAAAGGACTCCAGTAAACTAATCAAGACCCACGCTGAAAGGGTGGGGCCAAATCTCCATGGAAACATTCAGTCAAGAGGTCTCACCCTAATCAAAAATATTAATCAATTTGCCCCCAAAAGATTGCATTAAAGAATATGGCTTTTGGATATATTATATATATATATATATATATATATATATACACACACACAGGCTTTTGGATATATTTTATATATATATATATATATATATATACACACAGTATATCCAAACTGACACAACACTCTTTCATTCAAACCTGATCAGAAACTACCCATCCCACTTAGAACAAATCTGGAGTCCTGACTGTGGTCTACATGATTCTCCCCTGGCCATGGCTTCCACCTTAGCTCCCATCACCCATGCTCACTCACACGCCTCTACTCGCACTAACCTCTTCCTTGTGGTCAAGGAAGGTGTCACATGCATTTCCACCTCAGGACCTGAAAGGTCTTTCTCTGAGATCTTTGCATTTGCTGTTCCCAAGATCAGAATACTTTCTCCCAGACATCCACATAGCTCAATGCTTACTATCCCTTGAGAAATTAATAGAGAAGCCTTTCATCATCACCCTATATAAAATAGCACCCCCGTTGGTTTCTGTCCCTCTATTCTGCTCAATTTTTCTTTGCTATCATCCATTTATATTACTTATTGTACATTATTGAATAGGAATATAAGGACCAGAAAATAAATTCATCTGTTTTTGTTTTATTTCTGCAATGTCTAAATAAGTGTCTGTTACTTAGTATGTGTTTAATTAAGATTTACTTCAATAAGAGAATGGCTTTTTCTTTCTCTGCCCTTTACCCCAGGCCAATTGTGAGCTCAGCAAGTAGGAAAAGCATACATTGGTCAGGAGCAGTAGCATACGACACTATAAAGAAAGGGTGAGTACTAAAATTTGGAAAATTGAGGGGTCCATAGCAATTACCAGTTTTGTGAAAAGCAAGTGATGCTTGCTACAAGACTTACCACAATTACTCTATTCTGTCTCACCCTTAAACTACAGGAAATCCTAGTGTGAAAAGGAAAGCTGAATTGCTGATTTCCAATCATCATTTCAAAGGGAAAGAGAGGACATGCAGGACAGTTGTAGCATCATAAGCCTTACTTACCTATATTCTGTAAAAGGAAATGTCTAACACCCGGCATCGTGGGATGGAGAACATCTTCTTGACCAAAAGGGGGATGTGAAAGGAAATGAAATAAGCTTCAGTAGCAGAGAGATTCCAAAAGGATCCAAGAGGTCACTCTGGTGGGCACTCTTATGCACAATATAGACAACCATTTTTAGGTTCTAATGAATTGGGGTAGCTGGTGGTAAATACCTGAAACTATCAAACTACAACCCAGAACCCATGAATCTTGAAGACTATTGTATAAAAATGTGGCTTATGAGGGGGGACAGTGGGATTGGGGGGGCCATATGGATCACACTCCCCTTTGTCTAGTTTATGGATGGATGAGTAGAAAAATAGGGGAAGGAAACAAACAAACAAACAAACAAACAGACAGACAAAGGTACCCAGTGTTCTTTTTTACTTTAGTTGCTCTTTTTCACTTTAATTATTATTCCGGTTATTTTTGTGTGTGTGGTAATGAGGGTGTCGGGAATTGATTTTGGTAATGAATGTACAACTATGTAATGGTACTGTGAACAATCCAATGTATGATTTGTTTTGTATGACTGCGTGGTATGTGAATATATCTCAATAAAATGAATAAAAAAAAGGAAATGTCTAACAATTTTAAAGGAGTTGTCTCAAAAAGTTCTTGTCCTAAGAACTCTGCAAAGCCTTTGTAAATGTGGAGACAAGGTAAGAAGATAGTCCAGCATTTTGATAACCAAGTATCTTAGAGAATTTCTTAATGAATGAAGGTGTTTATATCTTGATTCATTTTTTAAACTTTTCTCTTTATCATTAGTGAAGGAATATGTTGGTTGGGATGAGACTCTTCTCCTTTTATAACAAATGTTTTCTAGTATCTTGAAATAACTTTGTGTACTTTTTCCAAATGGAGAATGATGGTGCAGGTGGGGGAGAACTCAGACATGCATGTGGTTTAAGAAAAATCACTGCTAATGCTGAAGAAATGCAATATACCAGAAATGGGATGGCTTTTACAGTGTGGATTTATTAATTTACAAGCTTACAGTTCTTAGGCTGTGAAAACATCCAACTCAAAGCATCACAGGCAATGCTTTTTCCCTGAAGACTGGTTACCAGTGATGCTGAGCTCCTCTGTCACATGGCCAGGCACATGGTTGCATTTGCTGGTTTCTCCCTTCTCTCCTGGGTTTCATCACTTCCAACTTCTGGCTTCAGTGGCTGCCTCTTTCAGCTTCTCTGGGGATTTTTTCAGTTTCTTATCTCCATCTTTTATCCTCTTATAAAGGACTCCAGTAAGAGGATTAAGACCCACCCTGAATGAGGTGGATCACATCTCAACTTAAGATCCTACTCACCAAAAGATTCTACTTACTATGGATCCACACCCACAGGAATGGGTTAAATTTAAGAACATGATCTTTTCTGGGGTCCATACAGCTTCCAACCATCACAACATCTCATGCAGCTGCTAGAAGCTTTGCAAATAGCAAAGTGAGCATGCAAAGCAGCACAAAGAAATACATTAGATCCGGGAAACAAGGAAATGGAAACCCACTGCAGTCAAGAGGCTAACAAAACAAACCAAACAAGCCCCAGGATCTTGTGGAACAGGTTGGAGAGTCACCAGCCCATGTTAGGAAGATTTTTAAGATAAAAAAAATAAAACTAGAGTTGTATAATCATCTGGTGAGCTTGACAACATTGAGAGAAGCTGAGAAGTGGGGGAAAATTTGGGAATATAGGACATAGGCAGAAAAAGTGAAAAGAATCCCAACAAGCATGGCAAACATCACCAAAGGAAAAAGAGAAAGTTGTAGAAGAAAAGAAATATAATCACAGCACAGCAAGCAGCTTATCTGTGAACAAAGCTCATGTAGCCGTGATAATGTAACTGCTAAATGTTGATTTATCAAAAACGAATACATTTTTATTTTGAGGGATGAGGATTATAGGAGGATAGGTGATATTTGGTGGAGAGTTAATGAAAGAGGGTTAAATCCTCATTTTCACTAGTAAGACTGAGTAAATGATATCTGAAATGAAAATTAAAAAAAAATACTGATTCTGGTATGCTATTTAGAGATATAGAGATAAATATCCAAAGAACCAACAAAGAAAGCTGAAATGACCTACCTCTCTTAGGGTGACCAACTGTCCAGTTTTGCCCAGGACTCTCCCAACTTTAATTCTAAAATTCCTGCATCCTGGGAGAGACACAAAAAATTTCCAGCTCCTCCAGGGGTTGAGCTGATACCGTGTGGCCCAACAGCCCCACCATAAATCACATTGTTAGCAGAGACTGTCTGTGTGAACCACAAAAACAAACAAAATCAGGCAGGACATTGGAAGGGTTTAGAGATCCCAGGAGCTGAGGGCAAAGGTCAGAGCTCTCTTTGGGCAGTTAACCCTTTACTGCACAGACACAGACAATACACCTTCCATAATTACTGTCACTGTCTTTTCTCCAGACCCCTGATACTGGCAACCATGATTTGCAGTTCATGAAAATGGACCATCCAACATTGATATGATCTTAGTGTGCAACTTTGACTTCACCTATGATTAAATATAGTGCTTTGTATCAAGGTAGTGCTGATTTAATTTCGAACATTGTGAATATTGTGACCCTGCTTTCTGAGAGTTCAGATACTGAAAATGAGAACAGTTACAATACCAAAGCTAGCACAACCCAGACATCACTGAAAAGAAGGCTAAGTGATGGTGTTATCTAACGACAGATGGAAGGAACATACAACCGGATTAGGGGAGTAGATACCCAAAACAGAGTATTCTGACCAATAGGCAGAAAAGAATTTGGATTGGGCATGGTGGAAAAGAGGGTGTGAAAACATATGGAGACTGAGTCTGCAAGACTGGGGTGAGACAGCAGATACCTCTAAATCAATAAAAAATTTCTTGAATGCCTCCAAAGACACCAATGTTCAGTCAAAATTAGATGCTGCTGAATTAGCTTGGTGACACCACCCAAGCTAATAATAACACACATTATTGTATCATTCTCTTCTTACTACATGCAGTCGAGAAATTACGTTTCCTGATCTAGAGGATATAACTAAAATGTCTTATGGTTGAGCAAAGTAGGAATTTTGATAATAGCTGTGTTGCCCCCTTACAGTGTAGAGCCAAATGATTGTGTCAGAGCTTACTAACCATCATACTTTCCAGAGTATATTAAGCAATGTGTCAAATCACAGCAACAAAAAAAAATGTTTCCCTTACTCTTAGGTATTTTGATTGAGAAATGGAGTTTCAAACTGTCTTAATTTCCATGAAGATTTTAATGAATCTTCAGAAAACATAAAACAAAAATTATTTCGATATTTTGTGTAAATACAAACTAGATGTTGCTCATCTATCTGCATATTTGTCAGACAGTGCAAATGTAAACTTTGGCAAATTCAATTCCATCTATATTCTTCTCACCAAAGGAAATGAAAAGATGTTATCTGTGAAATAGTCTCCATATCTTGTACAAAACACTACTTAAAAGGGATGTGATTTGCTTATGGCTCATATTGAGGCTTTCATAATGAAAGCTTTTTTTGTTTTTGTCACTTTTCAAGTTTCTTCAAAATGTGCAGAAGCACTTAATGATGTTTTTGACTTTATAGAAATGGAAGGAGCCAGGTTCTTTAGATGTGCCTACAAGATGTCTATCATTGTAGCTAGCCATAGAAAAGGTGTTGCAATGCTGATCTGCTGTAAGATTATAAGTGTAGGAGAGTGTAGGAAAAGAAGAATGCCTTTCTCTAATTTGGAAATACGCTGAGGATGAGAAAAAAGGAAAACATTACTATAAAACAGAAATTTATAGGTTGCTTCTCCAAGACTGTGTGATGTACTTTAAACAGACAATAAGGAGCATAGAAAGTTGTTAGATGTTATTTGTAGGTTACAACAAATGCTTATACAGTGAAAACATGACTTTTGTTTTGAAATATTACTGCTTCAGAACTAAAAAAAAATATATAATACCAGAAAAGTTCAGCCAAGTTAAACTTTGGGAGCCAACTTCAATTTCACAAGTTCAAATTACCTCTGTGCTTTAAACCACTTTCCCCGAGAAAGGAAAGCTTAACCTATAACGACATCCTATGTGCTTTGGAATGTTTGAGTGATGGATATTTTAGAGAAAGCCTATATGATCAATGTATAAATCCAAAGGATTTGATTGGCAAACAGCTGGTTTCCCAAAACAAGCCTGTACCTACACAGTGAGTGGACAGTTTTGGAGAGTTGAAAACTAATTCCTACAAGTATAAAAGTTTGCTGTTGCCAGTATGTAAAATCCTAAGTATTCCATTCACAAATGCTTTTGTTGAGAAGATATTTAGACTGAACCAGAAATCACTGTAGTGTAGTCTTGATAAGAGCAGAGCTGCAAATCAAGGTGAATTTTAGGTTTGACTATATTCAGTTTTACCATTACATAAAAGAAAATAATGATATCCTAAAGGCCGCAAGTAGCTCAGAGAAGTATTATTGGAAAAGGAAACAGAAAAAGTAAAAAAATACCCTGCTGTATCATGGGACCAAAAGAAATAAGTCATTGTTATTTTTCATTAAATATAGGTGATATCAGTTTATTAGTATTGTTATATTTATATTTTTCTTTTTAAAAGTCTTATATGTCTATATTTTAAGAATACAAAATAATACTGCCTAAAAGATTTAATTAGCCAGTAAAGAGTTACAAAGAAAAGAGTTAAAATAAATTGCTGTGTCTGAAGACAGAAAAAAATTATTAAAATCTTGTTCCATTTTTCTTGCTAATATTGTTTGTTTTATTAGTCCTGCTACGAATTACTACTAATGCCACTGTTCATTAGTCCTGTTGCTGTTTTGTTTAAATAATGGCATGTATGTATCTGAAAAGTAAATACCTAGAATAATATTTAAGTTTAAATGAAACCTATTTTTGAAATTATTATGCTAAAATAATGAAATGTGTGTATGATTATATATTATATTATTATGACTTTTTTTTGGTCTGGAATGGCTATCTAAAAAGTTGATCACTCTCCTCTGGAGATGGATTAGCAGGATGGGGAAAGATGAGAGAGCTTTTGTTTTTCTATTTTTTTAAAATTATGTGCATTAATTATTTTGTTTAAACTTAAATTTTAAAGATCTACCATGGTTTAAGAAGAAGAATGTATAGAACCAAATGTCACTGAGAGTACTACAAAATGTGGAGGATATAGATAAAATAATATCAAATACATTTGTTCAAAGACTAAAATTAAAGAGTTAGTTTAGAGGATATCAGCAAAAATGGTGGCGTAAGGAAATCCAAATTCTGTCGATCCATAAAAATAACAAAAAACCTGCAAAAACTGCACAAATCAACTTTTTCAGAACTTTGGAAATAATAGCTTATAGCAACTTGGTGAATGCTTAGTCAAAAAAACAAAATGAAGAGACACACACACACACACACACACACACACACAAAACAAAATCAGCTGATTCTTATTAAGAACAATGAACTTCGTGGCATTTTAACTTAACCATTTCCAGGACCTTCTCCCCTATTCAATGGTAGCTATGGAAACAACAGAAAACTTTCCTGATATTGGTAGGAACAAAATGCAGTTTGTTCCTACCTGTCTAGTTTCTCTCTGAAAGACTGGCTCAAAAGGTTTGTCCTTATTTTGCTTAACTCAGAAGCGGGCTAGCGCTAAAGCTGCTTTCCAGGGAACGTTTATTAAAAAACATTCACAGGCTAATGTCTTAGGTTGCTGTGGCCTGGCAAAATAGATATCAGTTTGGACAAACATTAGACAAACCATAAAGCTTGAGAAGAAAGACTGAGGAATGAGACATTCATAAGGACTTTCAAAAGTGCCAACATATTCTTGGGAATCTAGAAGTCCACATGTCTGCTCAGGACAAGGCACACGCTTAGGAAAGACCTGAGAAGGTCCCAGACTCTCTCTACCTGCTGACCTTGATGCTCTGTGGAAGCAGAAATTGAAGGCTAAGGCAGAGTTGTAAATGGTCTGGCTGCATGTTGAAGGTACATCCTAACATACACACATAGAGAACTCTTCAGCAAAGAACAGATGATTTTTTCATTCTAGGCATTAAAGGACATCTCTGTCCAAAAATTAGCTGACCACTAAGCCAATGAAAAAGAAACCTGGGGTAGCATATGTGACAAAAACTACTGATTTTTAAAAATTGTTCAGAAAAATTACTAAACAAATAAACAACAATGACAAATCCTGGTGAAGGGATAGAATCTGATTTCCAAAATAGCCACTTCATAATATTCAAAATATACATTTTTTCAACAGAAATACTACAATTATTTGTAGTATGGCCCATATACAGGGAAAAAAAGAAATATATAGAAACTGTGCTAAGGAAGTCTAAACATTGGACATTCTAAACAAAGAATTTAAATTAGCTATTTTAAATATTTTCAATGAGCTAAAGGACTGTATGTCTAAAGAACTAAAGAAAAATATGAGAACCATGTCTCACCATCTGGATATCTCACTCACTGAGAATATTGATAAAAATAGAGAAATTATGCAAAGGAACCAAATAGAAATTTTGGAGTTGAAATGTGTAGTAACTGAATGGGATATTCACTACAGAGGCTTGATAGCAGATTTAGCAGGCAGAAGAAAGAATTGGAAAACTTGATGATAAGTCAATTGAGATTAACCATCTGAGGATCAGAAAGAAAAAAATAAATAAAAAAAATGAACACTATTCAGTGTACCAAAAAATGTATATATGTAATGGGAGTCCCAAAAGGAGAGGAAAGAGAGAAAGGGGCAGAAAGAATATTTGAAGAAAATGGTTGAAACATTCCCAAACTAGATGAAAAACATGAATCTACACATCCAAGAATCTCAGTGAACTCAAAATAGGATAAACTCAAAGAAGTTATACCTAGACACATGAAAATAAAACTGTAAAACTGAAGACAAAGAGAGAATCTTGAAAGCAGCAACAGAGAGTTGACTCATCACATACAAGGGATCTGGAACAAGATTAAAAGCTGATCTCTCATCAGAAACCATGGAGGCCAGTGGAAGTGAGGTCACATATTCAAAATGTTGAAAGGAGAAAGAAACCTGTCAAACAAGAATTCTATATCTGGCAAAACAACCCTTCAAAAATGAGGAGGAAATTAAGATGTTCCAAGAAAAATAAATACTGAGAGAGCTCATTGCTAGCAGATCTGCCCTACAACAAATACTAAAAGTAATCATTCAGGTTGCAATGAAAGGACACTAGAGAGTAACTCAACCCTAGTTGAAGAAATAAGGAGCACTGGTAAAGGTGACTACATAGATAAATATAAAAAACAGTAGAAATATTTTTTGTTTTTAACTCATTTTTAAATCTGATTTAAAAGACAACAGCATTAAGCACCAATTATAAATCTAAGTTCATGGATATGCAAAGTATAAAGATGTAATCTGTGACAAAAACCGGGTAAAGGTTGGAGTGAGATTTATCTGTCTATAGATATATAGCAGTGAAGATATATAATAGTGAAGTTATTGAATATTATTTAAATTAAGTTCATATTAATTCAAACTAGATTGTTCTAAGTTAAGATGCAGTTGTAATTTACAGAACAATCACAAGGAAAATAACTAAAAAATATAATAAAAAAACAAGGGGATTAAAATGGTACACTAGCAATTAGATAATGTATCTGAAGGCAGTAATAGAGGAATTGAGTTACAAAAAAGGACATAAGACATATAGAAAGCAAATAGCAAAACAGCAGGAACAAGTCCTTTATCAATGATCACATTAAATGTAAATGGATTAAACTCTCCAATTAAATGGCAAAAGTTGACAACATGAATACAAAACATGATCTGTTTACTGTCTACAAGAGATTCTATATTCTAAGACACAAATAGCTTGAAAGTATAAGAATGAAAAAAGATATTTCTTGCAAACAGTACTTAAAAGATAATATTCTCAAAGAGAATAGGACTGGCTATACTAATATGAGGTAAAATACACTTTAAGACAAATACTGCTACTGAAGGCAAAGAAGGACATATATAATGAACAGGGTCAATCTACCATGAATATTTACCAATTATAAACATATATGCACTCTATAACACAGCACTAAATACATGAAGCAAAAACTGACAGAAATGAACTGAGAAATAGGCAATTCAACACTAACCCACTAACCCACTTTCAATAATGGATAGAACTAGACAGAAAATCAGCAAGGAAATAGAAGACTTGAGCAACACTACACTAACTATGCCTAACAGGTGTCTATAGAATGGTTCATCTAATAACAGCAAAACACACATTCTTCTCAAGTGCACATAGAGCATACTCCAGGACAAAGCACATACTAGGCCATAAAACAAGTGTCAATAAAATTTAAGTTTGAAATCAGTAAAAGTATGTTTCCAACTACCAAGAATTGAAGTTAGAAATTAATTACAGAAGGAAACCTGGAAAAACAAAAACTATGCAGAAATTGAAAAACATACTTGTAAATAACCAATGGGTCAAAGAAGAAATCACAAGGGAAGTAACAAAATATTTTCAGGATAATGAAAATGAAAACATACCATAACTTATAGGATACAGTGTAAGTAGTACTCAGAGGGAAAATTATAGCTGTAAATGCATACCTTAAACAAATCCATACCCCCAAATTTAAACTTCTTCCTTAAAAGAACTAGAAAAGAAAAGCAAACTAAACCCAAAGAAATGCAGAATGAAGGAATTAAAAAGAGTAGAGCTGAAATAAACAAACATGAAAAAAAATATAGAGATCAATGAAACCAAAGTTGGTTCCCAGAAAAAAATCAACAAAATTGGCAAATCTTTAGCTAACTGAACAAGAAAAAAAAAAAGAGAGAAAACTCAAATTACTAAAATCAGGAATGAAAGACAGAACATTACCACCAACCTTATAGGAATGGAAGGAATGTCATTAACAATTTTATGCCAACAAATTAGATAAACTAGATGAAGTGGGCAAAATCCTAGAAACATACAAACTATCAAATTGACACAAAGAAATTGGAAATCTAAATTGACCTATCACAAGCAAAAAGAAAAGAAAAGTCCAGGGCCAGATGGCTTCAATGGTGATTTATACCAAATGTTTAAAGAAGAATTAATATAAATCCTTCTAAACTTTTCAAAAAAATAGAATAAGTGAAGTCACTTTTTCTTCTCTGGAATCAAAGCCAGACAAAGACATCACAATGTAAAGAAAACTATCAACTAATATCTCTTATGAATATAGATGCAGAAATCCTCAACAAAATACCAGCCAACCAAATACAGTAACATGTTAAAAGGATTATACACAGTGACCAAGTGGGATTTATTCCAGAAAAGCAAGATTGATACAGCATATGAATATCAACCAGTGTAATATACCATATTAATAGAATAAAGGGAAAAAGCATGGTCATCTGCAATTGAAGCAAAAAATCGTTTGACAAAATCCAAACCACTTTCATGGTTAAAAACTCAACTAGCCAGGAATAGAAGGGAGATTTCTAAATACGATAAACAGCACCTGTGAAAACTCCACAGTTAACATGCATTTATTGGTGAAAGACTGAAATCTTTCCTCCTGCAATCAGAAACAAGACAAGGATGCTACTTTTACCACTACTATCCAATATTTTACTGGAAGATCTATCCAGAGCAATTAGGCAAGTAAAAGAAATAAAAGATGCCAAGATGGGAAAGGAGGAAGTAAAAATACCTATATTTGGAGATTACATGATCCTATATATATATTTAGAAAACCATAAAGAATCCACACATACAAAAAAGAACTATCAGAGCTAATAAGCAAATTCCACAGACTTGCAGAATAAAGGTCAATTTACCCAAATCAACTGCATTTCTATGCACTATCAATGAACAATTTGACAGGTGAAATCACTGCCAACTTGGCAGGTGAAATCACTGCCCTCCCCCCATGTGGGATCTGACACCCAGGGAAGTAAATCTCCTTGGCAACGTGCAATATGACTCCCAGGGAGGAATCTAGACCTGGCATCATGGGATGGAGAGCATCTTCTTGACCAAAAGGGGGATGTGAAAGGAAATGAAATAAACTTCAGTTGTAGAGAGATTCCAAAAGGAGCCAAGAAGTCACTCTGGTGGGCACTTTTGTGCACAATATAGACAGCCCTTTGAATTCAAATAGCTAGCAGTAAATACCTGAAACTGTCATCCTGCAACCAGAACCCATGAATCTTGAAGACAATTATATAAAAATATAGCTTATGAGGGGTGACAATGTGATTGGGAAAGCCATATGGACCACACTCCCCTTTGTCCAGTGTATGGATGGATGAGTAGAAAAATGGGGGGGGGGGGGGGAAAGGCACCCAGTGTTCTTTTTTTCTTTAATTGTTCTTTTTCACTTTAATTTTTATTCTTATTATTTTTGTGTATGTGGTAATGAAAATGTTCAAAAATTAATTTTGGAGACAAATGTACAACTATATAATGGTACTGTGAACAACTAACTGTACGCTTTGTATGACTGCATGGTATGTGAATATATCTCAATAAAAATGAATTTTAAAAAAAGAAAATGAAATTAAGAAAACAGTTCCATTTACCACAGCATCAGAAAGAATAAAATACTTAGAAGTGAATTTAACTAAATGAACATAAGACTTTTACATGTGAAACTATAAAACATTGTTGAAGGAAACTGTAGAAGATCTAAATAAATGGAAAGACATTCAATGTTCATGGATTAGAAGATTTAACATTATAAGGAGGGCAATGCTCCTCAAATTGATCTGCAGTTTCAATGCAATTCTTATCAAAATTCTCTCTTTTTTTTTTTTATGACAAGCTGACCCTAAAATTATATGAAAATTCAAGGGACACAGATAGCTGAATCAGTCTTGTAATAGAACAAAGTTGGGGAATTCACACTTGATGGTTTCAAAAACTTACTACAGAGCTACAGTAATGGAGACAGTGTAGTATTGGCATAAGGATAGATAGATAGACCAATGGAAGAGATTGAGTCCAGAAACAAACATACACATTTATGGTCAATTTGATTTTAAATAGGCTTTCCAAAACTATTCAATGGGGAAAGAATAGTCTTTTCAACAAATTGTACTGAAGAAACTGCTGGATATACACATAGAAAGAATGATTTTTTAATTTTATTTTTTTAGTATCTCACAGTTTTTTTGAGCAATTCATGAATCAGGCAGCATTCCATCCAGGAAACAGAGAGGAGTTCCACCAAGAGGTCAAAAGGAGAGTGTTATATATACAGGCTTTCACAACCAACAAGGAAGCTAGCAGTGTAAATGAATCTATTGGCTACATCAATATATTTATTTTGATTTGGGTAATGCCAAACTAGAGGGGCTGGGACACACAAATCAAACTGGAGCTGTTGGACTGTGACTGGTTGGACTTAGATTTCAGGTTCTAGGGAGCTAAGTGCTACAAGAAACTAAGTAAAATTTTAGTTTGCTAATATGGGGTTTAGCATGAGCTACTTCATCTTGGGCTCATGTGCAAAACTTAACTACAATAAATCTATACAATAATTTCATAACCACCTTGCAGCATTTCAGGCCCACTATATGGTAGGATGGTAGGAAAGAAAATCTTCCTAGTGGGCACAACCACATACATGTATTCAGTCTTTTATTTTTGGAAAAGAATGAATTTTGGCCCTTACCTCATACCATATACATAAATGAAGTAAAAATGGATTAAAGATCTTAATGTTAGAGCTAAAATAATAAACTGCCTAGAAGGAAACATAGCAAATCTGTGTGAGTTTGGATTAGGCAACAGTTTTATAGATATGTTACCAAAAGCGCAAGCAACCAAAGAAAAGGTAGATAAATTGGACTTCATCAAAATTAAGAACTTCTGCTCATCAAATGACACTATTAAGAAAGTGAAAAGATATCCCGCAGAATGGGGGGATGTCTGGATGCAGGTGGCCATTGGAATTGCCAGAGATGAGGGACACACACCTTGCCTGAGTGGCTCTGAGGACTGATGTCTGAGCCATCTCAGTGTGGTCTATCAAGGAGGAGGTGGGTATGGCCAGCCTCCCTCAGCTGCACTCTCCCATGTTAGCCCTGGAAGTCATTCCTCATGGAGAACCTATTCCCATGGTGTTCTAGTTTGCTAATGCTGCCAGAATGCAAAACACCAGAAATGGATTGGCTTTTATAAAGGGGGTTTATTTGGTTACAAAGTTACAGTCTTAAGGCCATAAAGTGTCCATGGTAACACATCAGCAATCAGGTATCTTCACTGGAGGATGGCCAATGGTGTCCAGAAAACCTCTGTTAGCTGGGAAGGCACGTGACTGGCATCTGCTCCAAAATTCTGGGTTCAAAACGGCTTTCTCCCAGGATGTTCCTCTCTAGGCTGAAGTTCCTCAAAAATGTCACTCTTAGTTGCGCTTGGGATATTTGTCCTCTCTCAGCTTCTCCAGAGCAAGAGTCTGCTTTCAATGGCCATCTTCAAAATGTCTCTCATCTGCAGCTCCTGTGCTTTCTTCAAAGTGTCCCTCTTGGCTGTAGATCCTCTTCAAAACATCACTCACAGTCTCACTGAGTTCCCTCTGCCCATCAGCTCATTCATATGGCTCCACTGATCAAGGCCCACCCTGAATGGGTGGGGCCATGCTTCCATGGAAATATCCCATCAGAGTTATCACCTGCAGTTGGATGGGGCACATTTCCATGCAAATCTGATCAGCACCAAAACTTCTGCCTCACAAGACTGCATCAAAGAATATGGCTCTTTCTGGGGGGCATAATACATTCAAACAAGCACACATGGTGTATGAATGATGTCTGACTTTGTTTACCAAAATATGGGTGGCGTGGAAAGCTATATTTACTAGCACTCTCAGTGCCCAACTGAAAGATGGCACAAGGTCAAAATTGTCACCCTGGCTTACAGAAATTGAAAAGGCATCTGACAGCTCACTAATGGCCTCAAAGCTGATTATTTGCCTCTGAAAATCATGTACACCCAATCTACAGCCATGTCCCTCTTTCACAGTCTGCCATTGCTCAGGTGCATATTTGTTCAGGGGAGAGTCATGATAATCCATTCACATAGCTCCTTTTCCACGCCAAGGCTGTGGGGCTCCAGACAGTCTTCAGAGACCATTCCCTTTCTGGATTTGCTGATGTCAGCTCGGTGCTCCACGCAAGCTTCTAATGGTGTCTCTTGGTGACACAAACCACATAATTTGTATCTCTTATACCAGTAAAGAAAATACTGTCCTAAGGGCAGTGCTGAATCCTGAAAAAGGGTCCATCATTCCTAAGGCCATAGATCCTGCTGACTTCACTCCAGACCCATTTAGAAGGCATGATGGTATAGTAACTATTGTTGTCAGCAGATGTGTTTACAGAAGGGACCGATTTGCTTGGTGGTATAATACCCAAACTGTTGAAAATATCTAGATTTAAATTTCATAATTGGAGGAGAGGGACCAAAGAGAATCATTTAGGAAGAAGTACAGGGAAGCTACCAGCTACATGACAGCATGCATCTTTTGGGATCCTTAGAACACAAGGATGTTAGAAATGTCATAGTTCAAGGACATGTTTTTCTTAATACCTCCCTTACTGATGCATTCTGCCTGGCAATTATAGAAGTAGCCAGTTGTGTTTATAGGTTGTACATACCAGGGTTGGTACTTCCAGAAAAATCTTATTGTTTTATGTGCACTGTCCATAAAGTCTTTGTGTGAAGGATTAGAAAAAGCTATTTACCAACTGAAGTCAGGGGCATTGCCAGCTCCAGAAAATATTCATAACATAGTA
Source organism: Choloepus didactylus (assembly GCF_015220235.1). Lineage (NCBI taxonomy): Eukaryota > Metazoa > Chordata > Mammalia > Pilosa > Megalonychidae > Choloepus > Choloepus didactylus. The sequence goes on along the minus strand of NC_051316.1, from coordinate 15,891,216 downwards.
AAGACTTTCTACACCCGGAGGAGTATTGCAAAGAGAACTAGAAAAGTTTATGACCACATGGCTGGGGAGGCTGTATTACCCATACACAAACAACAGGATAGACTCACGTCTCACTGTGGCCCAGTAACAGGCCACATTTTTCACTGTTGGCTGTGTCCAACTTTCTCTTTCACAGTTTCCTAAGATTGATGACTCCAGGTTCTATCATTAATGTGACAACAGATGCCACAGGGCCAAGGGGTGCCTGATCTTATCAACATTCTTACAGTGAAAAAGGGGGAGACAAGAATAAGCTTTCTAAAACAGGTTGAAGAAAGCCTGCATTGTCAGATTTTAAATATTTGTGATAGTTCTACTGCGATTATTGAAAATAACCTTGTTTTTTTTTTTTTTTTAAGGAGTTAATTTAGGAAGTCATGCAATGCTTTATTTTGAGGAAAGATAAAAACATGCAGTTCCTGAGTGTAGGAACTCCTTGCACTTGTCTAAAATTTGGGAGAGAAAATTTAAGCCACTTAGTTATGAAATTTTTCAAAGTACTGAAGTCCCTCTAGCAGAGATATTTTAACATTATATTTTGGGAGCTTTGGGTGCTGAAGTGGCCAAATGTTAGCTGCGTATTTTCTGGCCAAGTTTTAATGTTCTACCATTAATTAGGCATTCACCAGATGTTTACAAGTTTTCTTTAGGGAAGTACAACTGTATGAACTATTTTAGGTCATGTTACACACACTTACAATTTATGTCATATTCATAAACATTGATTGGGTACACTCAGTAAGTGTAATATCTAATTAGCAGGTTTCTCCAGTAACATGGTCCGTTAGTCATCGGCATCTTTTGAGCACCTGGAGAACTGTTCTAGTTTGCTAATGCTGTCATAATGCAAAACACCAGAAATGGACTGGCTTTTATAAAGGGGGTTTATTTGGTTACACAGTTACAGTCTTAAGGCCATAAAATGTCCAAGGTAATGCATCAACAATCAAGTACCTCCACTGGAGGATGGCCAATGGCATCCGGAAAAATCTCTGTTAGCTGGGAAGGAACGTGGCTGGCATCTGCTCCAAAGTTCTGGTTTCAAAACGGCTTTCTCCCAGGATGTTCCTCCCTAGGCTTCAGCTCCTCAAAAATGTCACTCTTAGTTGCTCTTGGGGCATTTGTCCTCTCTTAGCTTCTTCAGAGCAAACATTTGGTTTCAAAGGCCATCTCCAAAATGTCTCTGTAAGCTGTAGCTCCTCTCTCAGCTGCTGTGCATTCTTCAAAGTGTCCCTCTTGGCTGTAGCAAGCTCACTCCTTCTGTCTGAGCTTATATACTGCTCCAGTGAACTAATCAAGGCCCACACTGAATGGGTGGGGCCACACCTCCATGGAAATTATCCAATGAAAAGATCTCACCCACAGTTGAGTGATCACATCATCATGGAAACATTCAACCAAAAGTCTCCAACCCAATCAACAGCAATATGTTTCCTGCCCACACAAGATTGCATCAAAGATAATGGTGTTTGGGGTACATAATACATCCAAACCAGCACAAGAACCTTAAACTAGATACTTACTTTCATTAAACACCAGGGATGCACTCACTCTTTGTTTATTAGTCAAATTGCTTATTTCACTTCATTGTAGTAACAGTTAACATGAAACGGCAAAACATCCAACCTGCCAGAAGAGCTCATGCTAGTTGAACCCAGGATTGAATTGCTGGCAGACTGAGTCCTTTGATCCTATTCAATGCATTCTCCTAGGTAGAGCCTTTGTCTTCAGTTCTCTTTTTGAAAATATGTTTTACTTTTGAAGTACTCAGGACCTATACACTGTTGCTGATGGTGCAGAAACTCTACACCTCTTTCAGTGCTTAGTTCAATCTTCTGTAAATGCCTTTGTGTTTTCTGAGCAGAAAGTACAAGGTGTGCCATCTCAAAATCAGTTGTTTTCCTGAACCTTTGATATAAGTCATTTCCCTTCGCTTGTAGCATAGCTGATGTTTGATGAATATTGTCAGTGGGCAAAAGTCTTTATCCAGCATTTTAAATTTATATCAAACTAAGTCTGAAAATTTTGGAAACACAAGTCTCTTTGTGGGTAACTTTGTTACCCAGTAATTGCCATTGCCCAGAGCCATGGGTTTTTTAACCCCCAATTATCCACATGGTATATATTATCAATTCTTTGAATTCTTTAGAGTAGATTTTTGTGAAATCAAAATGATGAGGAACTTGTGCGTGTCCTAGATAGCTTTGGTCAATATTGTGAGTCTGAACAGGATTTTTTTTTTTACTGACGACATTCACAAAACTTGTTACTTTTTGAAAAGTATCTTAACATGATTTTTAACTAGTTGCCACTGATATAAAGAAATATATTGTGCTTTGTACTAAAACACGAATGCAAGACTATAATTTTTACAATCTATAAGTTAGGATTCCTTTCATTGAAGAAAAATGGACTGATCCAAACCATTAAATCTTATTGGAATTTTCATGTGTAGACAGATGCTAAACTATATAAACATGAAATCTAACAGCACCGGTATTCATGATAACGTGAAAAACTGTAGCATTTGGTTTTATGTATTCTATTCAGCAATTTTTAAAGGCATACTGTTGTTTTCTCATATATATAAAAATATATTCAAAATTGTCATGTGTATTTGGCTTAAATTATTAGGACAGAAGTAGGATTCAAAGTTGTCTTTGCATGTACACATTATCATTTGTAAATTAAAATTATTTTCCTTGGGATTTTTCTTTTCTAACAAATGAAAGTAAATCTGCTTGTCTTATGTAAATCTTAATTTTCAGGCTTCCTTGGATACTTTAATTATAACTGTCAGAGTTGCACCAGTCAATATGTAAAAACATTTTGCACTACCCTGCTACTTATATTTATTTGAAAATAACTTTACAGCAATGAAAAATCATGAAAAATATATTTCTTTCGATGTTACAAAAGTAACAACTGCAAAAGTGATTTATTAACATATGCTACATGCCCAAAAAGAAAGTTCAAAATGACATTTAAAAAAATATACCACAGAATGGGAGGAAATATTTGAAAATCATATCTCTGACAAGGGTCTGATTTCTAGAATAAACAAATAACTCTTGCAACTCAACAATAAAAAGATAAATAACCCAATTAACAAATAGGCAAAAGATTTGAAAGCATGTTTTTCCAAAAAAGATATATACAAATGATCAATAATAACATGAAAAGATGTTCAACATTATTAGTCATTAGGGAAATATAGTCAATAAGCACAAGGAGATACCACTTCACACCTTTGAGGATGACTGTCATCAAAATAATGGGCAATATCAGGGGTTTTCAAGGCTGTGGAGAACTTGGAATGCTCTTACATTCATACGTTGCTGGTGGGGATATAAAACAGGGCAATTGTGGAAAACATTTTAGCAATTCCTCAAATAGTTAAACATGGAATTGCTGTGTGACCCAGCAATTCCACTCCTAGATAAATACTGAAGAGATTTGATGACATATGTTCACATAAAAACTTATGCACAATGTTCCTAGCAGCATTATTCCTAATAGATGGAAAGTGGAAACAACCCAAATATTCATCAGCTGATGAATGGGTAAATAAAATGTGATATCCATACAATGGGATAGTATTTAGCCATAAAAAGGAATGAAGTACTCGTACATGCTTACATACTTTGAAAGCATTAGGCATTTTTGCAATTGGAAGAAGCCAGATATAAAAGGCCACATATTGTATAGTGCTATTTATATGAAATGTTCAGAACAGGCAAACTCATTACAGAAAATGTTTTAGTAGATACAGGTTACTTTTTGCAGCGAGGAAAAGGTTCTGGAATTAGATAATGGTATGGCTGCACAACAGAGTGAATATACTAAAAACCAATGAAGTGTGCACTTTAAAATGGCAATTTTATGTTATGTGAAATACATCTCAATAAAAATGCTATTCAGATTAGAGGATGCTGAAATAAAGAGAAGAGAGAAAGTAGGAAATATAAGAACAGAAATCAGAGAAATACAAACCAACAAACCAAGCAGATAAACCAAGACAGTAGGTTTAAACAACCAAGTCAAAAGACCATTATTTAAAAAGTCTAACTTATGAAAATGAACAAAAATTAACTTTGATAAATTAAAAATTGATAAATTTGTATCAAAATTAAAAATTTTGTACTACAGAAGATTGACAGGCAATCTTAATACAGGAGATAAACAGGAAATAGATTTGTAGCATCGACAATAAAAAGCTTGGTGTCAGAGGATCTGAAGAAGTCTCGCAAGCAAAAGACACAAAAGCATTCTGATGGAAACATAGACAAATTTAAGTCGACTAAGAGGAAAACTCATGACTCAGTAAATGAATAGAGGCTGAATCTCACTAGTAACAAGAGAAGTGCAAAATGAAGCAAAGGGCATCCTATTCAAGCCCTATTCAAATTGGCAAAAATTTTTACTATGATACTAAAATACAAAATGATGACCAGGATTTAAAGAAACAGGAATTCTCATTTGCTAGTGGAAGAATGAATTTGCAGATTTACTTGAAAGAGTAGTTTGTCAATATATAAAAGAGTTGAAAATGCCCTTTCCCTATAACCAGGAATATACTCTAAAAACAACAATACTTTTGCACATGTTCACATAAAGAAATATACAAAAATGTGTTCATAGAAGTAGCACTATTAAGAAAGGGAAAAAAAATCTGTAAATATCCAAAATATTTTATAAGAAATGCATAAGTAAATTATATTCATACAATGGAAGATTATGAGATAGGATAAATGATACCAAGCCATAAGCAACATACATAAATTTTTGGAAAAATAAAGTGAAAATTGCAGTTTCAAAATGAAATATAAGATAAACCATTTGTGTAAATTTTAAAGTAAAGTTTGTATTGAAGTAATTTGTGTAAATAGTAAGCCATGCAAAATAATGTTTTGCAAATCAACTGATTGGGCCAGAGGAAAATGTACCAAATTTAGGATAGTGTTTGCTTCTGGGGTTTCAATGGAGGAGAATGCAACTAAGAAAACTAAAAACTGAGATTTCAATTCTATTGCCAGTGCTCTTGTGTTCGTTTTCATAAGTGTCTGGAATAAAATGTGTAGATTTGCTTTTTAGTATAATGAGTTTAAGAATGGTTAGGACAATATTCTCTGTATCTCCCTGTATTTTTTAATTTCTCAAAATTGAAAAAAAATATGGAATGTGAAATATTATGAGATCCCTCAGAATGCTGAGAGTATAAAAAGCTAATAAACATTTTATTAAAACAAGCTTACTTTCTGGAGGTGCAAGGGTGAGTTAAGTTAGCTTAAATCAAAGAAAGTTAAATAACTAGTCTTTAAGAGCTGGAAAAATTATATGTGCTGTTGTTGAGTGTATTAGCTTGGATTCCCTGAGAAAGCAAATCCTGAGCCAGAGGTATAGTTTATTCTGGGAAATGATCCTAGAGAACAGAAGTGGAGGACTATGGAGACTGAAGCACAAAAGGAGGGAAGACAATACAGGGATGAGTTTTCAAGCTCTTCATCCCTGTGGACAACCACTTCCAGATTCTGCAGGACACTTGGTGGAGCCAAGACAAACGCACCCAGGAAGTGTCTGCAAGGGGTTCAGAACAAGAAGCAGTTATCTACCAGCAACTTTGTCCAATGACAAAGTTGTCCCACAAGATGATAGGACCAAACAGGCTACTGCATTGTCCAAGAAGCCCTGGGACAGAAGGCTGGAGATGACCATTGCGGTAAGGCAAAGTGCTGTCAGGCCATCTTTGTCTGAACTCATTGCAGCAGCAATTGCCAGAGAAAAATGTATGCCAAGAGGATGTGTGGTAGGTGGGCAAAAGGAGTGCCTACTTCCATTTGCTCAAAGTAATAACCAACTTAAATTGAAGTGGTAAGGGTAAAGGTTAGACTTTAGGGAATGCTTCCTGGCTTAAAGGATGGGAGATGCTGGCAAGAATTAGTAAAGAAGAAAGGATGGCTGTCTTCCCTGGAAACTTTAATGGAAAGGATCAAGAAGGATCTTTTTGCAAGGATAGGTCTGAATGGAAGAAGGAGGATGTCCAAGACAGTTTCTTGACAGCCTTCCTTATCAAAAGTTCAGAGAGTTTGGCTCTGACCATGGATTCTTAGTTTGTTCCATTCTCTCTTTCTTTCCCTTCCTCCCTCTCTCCCTCCCTCCTCCCTCCTTTCCTTCCTTCCTTCCTTCCTTCCTTCCTTGCTTCCTTCCTTCCTTCTGCACCCCCCCATCTCCTCAGACCTTTAATATCATAGGTTTCTTTTCACTACTAAGTTGTGTCCTGAATCCTATTAATCTAAACTCATATACATAATAGATTGTGAAGCCATAAATATCTGGATATTTGTTCTTAATAATATGAAGCAGGGAAGGTAGATATTTGACTTGATTCCTTCACCAATAAGTGACACTGAAAAAGAGATCATTGGCAGAAAATAAAAGTTTTCCTCATCTTCAGCATGGGGGCTATTTTAATGTGAAATCCCATTTGGGATGTTATGTGAAGGTTCTTGGGGTGATGAGACATAAGCATAATAGCCAGCCAGCTGCGAATGCATGAAAGGGCAGTGTTGTTAGATCAAAGAGCCTAGAGGATGAGAGGGGAGAATGAGGGTGGTGGAGGGCCCAACCTTACCTGACCTGGGCTCCTGGGAAGACCCAAGAATTGGTGGAGGAGGGTGAAGAGCAGATGTGGGTCCCATGTCTTGCATTATTGTGACCCAGAGGGGAGGGTTATATGGATACTGGGGATTGGAGGTTTCAACCTATATGGCACAAAAAGCAGAAGCAAGTGGCAAGGGCCTTTGGAGAAGCTGAAGCAGCATCTTATCATCCAAACCAAATAGGAGCATCTGTTCTGCTAGTAAATTATGAGGCATGGAAGGGTAGAAGTGCAGGGGTCTTTCAGGAGAAGAAGCAAGGGCCTTTATCATCCCCAAACCATAGAGATATACATGCCTTGCTAATTGTGGTTATGCCCAGGGCAGGGCTAATTGGAGTGGTTGCTTAGAAGAGAAACTTATGACCAGGCTCCCAGGCATCAAATATAATTTCTTTATGCCTTTATAAATCCATTGCTTTTATAATTATAAACCATTGATTTGGGTTCATCTATTAATCAAAGTTAAATAAACACTTGTAATATCTATTATGTACTATTTAATTCTACATCATTTTATGATATATGTTCATACTAAACTGTCTCAAGCCATCTAATTTAGAATTGTTTTGGAACTTTCCATTTAAAATGTCATGCACAGATTTTATTTATGAATATGAATATAATGTTTAAATGTCATTGTAATTTAGAGGAACAAGTCAGGGTAAGGAATGGGTTGTAAGAAAAATGAAAAATAAATCTATGTAATAAAAGTCCAAAGACACTCAAATTCATTTTCTCTTCACATTCCAAATGGCAAAGTAAAACAAAACAAAAACAAATAACAAAACACACACACATCTGTTGGCTTTCAGACTCTACACTTGGGAATTGGTTCAGGGAGGGCAGAAGTCAACACTCAAAGCCTTTGCCATCCAGACCCTATAATGTAAATAAATTAAGCACTGTTAGGGGACTATGGAGAATGCAGTAAACCACAGAGCACACGCCACACCCAAAGATCCTTACCAATTTTTTCTGGAATTTAAAGAGGCTTCAACATGAATAGTACAGGGACATGCAACATGTATACAATTAAATGAATTTGTGAATTAGGTAATACATGGGAGAGAATTATGAAAATTTTACCTTTACAGGGCTTTAGAGACAAATGCTGTTACAATGACACAAAACCAGAAAACCGATTCATTTTAAGAGACACCTGGTAGTCTTGGAAGTTTTAAAGTTGTCATAATCTAGTCAACAATAAGTGGTGGTTGAATTATAAATATATTTAAATTAATGCCATAGCTAAAAGGTTAGGATATCTTGATTATTGCCAACAATACTGGAAAGGAAAGAGTTGCTCAAATCCATGGGTGTGACTATTTGATCTAACCAAAGGTCAATGTTTTCTATCCTCCTAACCCACCCACCCCCAGTCCCAGTTGGGTCCTCTATCCCAGAGCACACATTAGCAGATATAGTATCTATCATTCTGTCCTCCATTTAATTTATTTCCAGAAGAGTCCAGACACGATTTTATCTGCAAAATGGGGAGGAGAGGAGAAAGCATCATATGTCTTATATTATTCACAGAAACGAGACAGTTTTTATTGCAGGCCATAATTCATTTGAGGATGCAAAGAGAACTTTGACCTTAATCCTTTCAGTCTGGTTTTAAAAGGAGGAGCATCGTGGGCTTACTCTGGAGGTGTTTTTAACTTCAGACTTTGTCAAAATGTGGCGTTTTGTTTCTACATTTTTGAAGGCAGTATGGAGCCACTGTGTTCAAGTCTCTTAATTTGAACAGTCTGATGTGAACTCTATTTTCTGCATGGATCCTGGATACAGATCTTACTTCTCTTAATTATATCTTATATTCATTCTCATGAAATACTTGAGTACCCACTATATTCAGATTTCTTGGGATTGTGGAGATACATGCATTCAAAGAAATTCCTTGCTTTCAAGGATTTTAAATAATGTGTGGAACATGCATTTAGAACTTGTGTTGAAAATAGAATGGACCTTGGCTTAAAGGATGCACGTTGTTATCTATAACCATATTTGTACTTATATATTGCTCTGAAAATGTACTCTAGATATACCACAGGCTTTATTTAGTGAAGCTATTTCTCATGAGCTTCTAAAATCTGAAAGTAACTTTAAATAAAATCTGATTGACAAGAAATAGTAAAATATCAAAATAAAGTTTCAGTGGAGGAGCATGAATCATCATTTTCTTCTCCTTGGAGTAAGAAGCCATTATGTGGAGGGAAACTTCAAAGGTAATGTTCTACTTGATTGGGCTGTGCCTTGACTTTGCCATGGATGGCAGATATCCAATCCAAATGCCTAGGTGAAATGTGGTCCAGAATTTAATTTTTGGAGTCACTGGTAAGGCTAATTTTTACAGGTTTGAAGTTGGACTGCATAAAAAGTAGGTGAGATAATTTCTTCATGGCCTCTTGCAAGTCTCTCCACATCTTAGATTTTATTTTCCTCAGCTAAAAACAAGGGAGAGGGAAGAGGATTTGGAAGGTTCCTCTCATTCTTAATTATATGAATCTGAGATATTCTGGGCACAGTACAGAAAAATAATTTAAAATAGGTTGGTGAGTGTTCTGGTTTGCTAATGCCATTATGCAAAATCCCAGAAATGGATTGGCTTTTATAAAGGAGATTTATTAAGTTACAAGTTTACAGTTCTACCTGTCCAAACTAAGGCATTAACAAGATGATAAACTTCACTGAAGAAAAGCCAATGGCATCTGGAATACCTCTGTTAGCTGGGAAGACACGTGGCTGGCGTCTGCTGATTCTTTGCTCCTGGGTCCTAGTTTCAAAATGGCTTTCTCCAAAATGTCTCTAGGCTTGCCTCTCTTAACTTCTCTGGAATAAACTCTGGGACAGCATCTCCAAATGTCTCCAAGCATCTCCAAGTACCAGCTCCCAAGCATCTCTTAAAAGTCTCTCTCAGCTGCTTTGCCTCTGTCTATGAGCTCTCTTATCCGATTGATTTACAAAACTAGGCAGAGTAGGCTATAGTTTGCCCTTAGGCATTGAAACTGTATGCTGGACAAAAGTCAAAACAAAGGAGAATGAAGGAATGGGGGAAGGGAGGAAGGAGGGAAGGAAGGAAGGAAGGAAGGAAGGGAGGGAGGGAGGAAGGAAGGAAGGGAGGAAGGAAGGAAAGGGGAGGGAGGGAGGAAGGGAAGGAGGGAGGATGAAAGGGAAGGAGGGAGGGAGGGGGGAAAGAAGGAAGATAAGTTACCATCTAGGGTTCATTCCCCTGATCACTTACTCATACAACAAATATTTTAAGCAACAGTTTTCAGGTACTGTGCTAAGCACCGCAAAGTTTTAAAAAGAAAGCAGCAAGAAGTTGGATAAGAGGGTGCTCTTTCTTCAAGGTGTGAATGGTCTGGAGAACACTATTCTCATGTAATAATAATGATAATCAGTGGATGCACTGAGACCTCCCCAGCAGGCACAATCCCTCGCCCCACCCGGGCATGTTGCAGAAATCAAAAATAGCAGCTGTTTGCAAACTACAGTCTTTTGTTTTGCTGAGTGGAGTGTGAAGAGTGAGGGCAGGAACTGAGTTCTTCTGGTCAATGAAGAGAGGAGGGGAAAAAGGAGGTGAGGAAACTGATAGAGAAGAACTACGGGAAGAAACACAGAGCTAACTGAGTGGGGAATGTGATGAGGTTTCCGTATTGTATTACAGACTCTCCTGTTCCATTCCCCGCCCCTGAAAACATCAACAGAGAATTCAGTTGCCACTTTAATTGCGTTGTGAAGTTGTATCTGTTTGGGGGGATGAAAAAAAGGGCTCAGTGTGTCCTCAGGGCAGCCAGAGGGAGAGGCCACAGAAGATCTGCCCATCCGTAATCCATGGCAACCAATAATCTATTTTCCATCACAACCTCATTTTGTTTTTACAAAAATGTTACAGAAATGGAATCATGCAGTATGTGACCTTCTGAGATTGGCTTTCTCCGCTCAGCATCATTCCCTTAACTCCCACACTGCTCCTGCACAAAACGATCCAAGTCGTTTTGTGGATCAATAGTTTTGTCCTTTTAATTGCTGATTAATACTCCAAGCAATAGATGTACCAAAGTTTCTTTAGCTGTTCACCCACTAAAGGCATTTGAGTTGTCTCCAGGTTTAGGCTATTACAAATGAAGCTTTGAAACTTTGTGTGCCTGTTTTGGTGTGGACATAGTTTTCATTTATCAGGGATGCATGTCAGTGGTGTGATTGCTGGATCATATGATATGTGCATTTTAGTCTTATAAGAAACTGTGAAACTATGTTCCAGAGTGACTATACCATTTCACATTGCCACTAGCAATGTATGAGAGATCCAGTTTCTCTGCAACCCCTCCTGCATTTGGTCTGTCACTGCTTTTTATTGCTGTTCTCATAGATAAATAGTGATATGTCATGGCCTTAATTTGCATTTTCCTAATGGCTAGTGATGTTGAACATATCTTCATGTGCTTGTTTGCCCTCTGTATATCCTCTGCAGTGAAATGTCTCTTGCTAATTATGCTGTTTATTTACTGTTGAGTTTTGAGAGTTCTTTCTAAATCTAGTTATAAGACCTTTGTTGGGGATATGTAGTTAGCATTTATTTTTCTACTAGTCTATGGCTTGTCTTTTCATATTTTTCAATAGAGTTTTTCACAGAGCTAATTCCCTTTGATGGGAGTTGGTATCAAATTGAACTCTTTCAGAAAAATTCTTTTTTTTTTTCCTAAAGCTTTTATAGTTTTGTCTTTTACATTTATGTTTGTGATTAATTTTGAATCAGATGTGGGGTTTAGGTAAAGGTTCACTTTTTTTTTTTTTTTTTTGCCTATGGACGTCTGGATGTCCCATTGCTCTAGACATATGTTGAAAAGGCTTTCTTTCCTCCACTTACTGTTTTTGCACCTTTGTGAAAAATCAGTTGGGTATATTTGTGTGGTTTCTCTACTCCATTCTACTGACTTATCATTTATTCCTTCAACCATTCCATACTGTCTTAATTACAGTAGCTATATAGTAAACCTAAACATAAGATAGAATGATTCCTCCCACTTCATTCTTCTTTTTCAAAATATTTTAGCTATTCTGGGTCCTTTGCCTTTTTATATAAATTTTAGAATGAGCTCAGCTATATTTACAAAAGCCTTCTCTAAGGTTTTGCTAGGAATTGTGTTAAATCAGTTTGTTGAGAATTGATGTCTTTACTATGTTGAGTCTTTCAATTCATGAGCACAGTGTGTCTCTTCATTTAATTAGATCTTTTTTTTTTCTTTCATCAGCATTTTGCATTTTTCAGCATACAGATCCTGTACGTGTTTTGCTAGATTTATATCTAAGTATTTCATTTTCTTTGGGGCAATTGTAAATGGTGTTGTGTTTTTAATTTAATTTTGGTTTCCACATGTTTGTTGTTAGTATATAGAAATGTGGCTGATTTTTGCGTATTGACCTTGTAATGTGTGAGCATGCTGCACTCCCTTATTAGTTGGGGGCTTTTTTGTTGTTGTTGTTAAGACTTCCTTGGGATTTTTTCCATTCCAGGTACTCTAGTCAATTCTAGTTTAAAAATGCAATCCCTTTCAAGGAAATTTTCTGCCAAATTTAGCCCTTATTTCAGCCATTCTCAGAGCTCTCTTTTCCTCCACTCTCCAGTTCTTCCCTTCCCTCCCCTTGGTGGCTCTTCTCATAACCAGGGTTCGAAAGGGACCATTGCTTATTTTTTTTTAATAATTCAATTTTATTGAGATATATTCACATACCATGCAGTCATACAAAGCGTACAATCAATTGTTCACAGTACCACCATATAGTTGTGCGTCCATCACCAAGATTAATTTTTGAACATTTTCATTACCACACACACAAAAGTAATAAGAATAAAAATTAAGGTGAAGAAGAACAATTAAAGTAAAAAAGAACACTGGGGTTTTTTTGTTTTGTTTTGTTTTGTTTCCCCCATTTTTTCTACTTATTAGTCCATAAACTAGACAAAGGGGAGTGTGGTCCATATGGTTTTGCCAATCACATTGTCACCCCTCATAAGCTACGTTTTTATACAATCGTCTTCAAGATTCACAGATTCTGGGTTGTAGTTTGACAGTTTCAGGTATTTACTGCTAGCTATTCCAATTCATTAGAACCTAAAAAGGGTTATCTGTACTGTGTCTCAGCTCCTTTTGGAATCTCTCAGCCACTGAAACTTATTTCATTTCATTTCACATCCCCCTTTCGGTCAAGAAGATGTTCTCCATCCCGCAAAGCTGGGTCCAGTTTCCTCCAAGGGAGTCATGTTCCATGTTGCCAGGGGTATTTACACCCCTGGGTGTCAGATCCCATGTAGGGGGGAGGGCAGTGATTTCATCTGCCAAGTTGGCTTAGCTAGAGAGAGAGGGGCCCATTGCTTATTAATAAGCAAGTAGAGAGAGAACATCAGCTCATGTGATCAGCGCCTGCCTGTGGTCCATTTCCTCAGCCTCACGTGCACTGCCTGTGCTCTCTAGACTTGGCAGTATGCAAGGTTGGCTCCTTTGTGTGGTTCAATAGGTGACTTGTGGGCTCCCTCACTTCTTGGTTGTATAACCTTACGGATTCTACACCACACCCTACCTGATCTCCAGCAGTTGACCCCCACCTTAGCCCCTGCCTTGCTTTGCCTCACTGAGTGATTGTGAAGACGGGAATGGCAATGGACTTCCCCCAACATTTTCTACTTCTTACTTTAGACCAAATAAATAAATAAATATTTGGTAGACTGCCATGAGTACTTTATCTATCATCTATTCTCCTCAGCTATGCTACCCCACCATCTCTCTCCTGTCTCTCCCATGTGCTGGCAACATGAGATGAGCCTCCAGACATTTCTTATTTAGTGTCATGTCCAATGGGCATTCCACTGCCTCTGTTTGTATCTGTGTGCCTTCCCTATATATCATGCTTACATTCCTCAAACACCTTGGATTCTTTTTATTTCCATTCAACTCTTCTTGTATTTTATCCCTCCCATCTCTAAGCCCCTCCACTAGTGGACAATGGTAAAGGTAAGACCTTGGGACACCAGTTGAGGTCACTGCCATGACCCCTTTTTGAGCCATAATCAATATCCTACCAGCCTTGAATGATGAGTCAGCCTCCAAGGCTTCTTCAGTTTGACTTTTAAACCATCAGCCTACTGTCTCCACTTCAACAGTATTGGGAGACTCAGTCCTCCATGGTTCTCTCACATGAATACCTGTGTTATTAGGTATGTTTAGAATGTAAGACCTGACCAGACTTTACCTGAGCCATTTCTCAGCATCGTGTTTGCAGAGAACAACCCTGAAGGATGGTGTGACATCTCTCTCTGGGACAAAGAGGAGGCTTCTTTACTGTCCATTATTTAGGAGGTGTATTCCCCAAGTCTGGTGTTCCTCTTCTGTGGTACAACTCACTGCATGTACATATGCCATGTGAGTCCTCAGTATGCCCCTTCATGAGGCTTGGGTACAGGGAAACAGATGCAGTCGTGCTGAAGCTCATGCTTCTTGCTGTGCCATGAGTAATAAAGACCTTTCTCTCTGAACCAGGAATCTTGTGTCTCCTTCCAGCATCCATAAAAGAATAATAAATTAGTTGATTAGTCTGTAGGGTAAAATCAAATCCCAGACATGACACATCTTCAAGGCCATGAACAAGACTTCTGTCACCTCCAGGCTGTTCACAGTTACCCCATTCTTTGCTTGTCTTTCTCTACCTTTGGCAAAAGAGCAAAACATGATGGCTCAGATCACATGCCTGGAACCCATCTCTCCTCTCCTCTTCGGGACATTTAGAAAATAAGGAACAGTTCTGTCATTTAGATTTGAAATTGTCTCTCACCAGCTTGGGGGGAACTGATACTAATACTTATGGAAACACTAGACAAAGCCCCTTGGGTTTGCCCAATTCTTAGCCTGCTCCATGGAGAAAAAGTAGTCTGAGCCCAGGGAGGTTTTCTACTCATTGTAATTTGTGTACTTGTCTTATAATTCCTCCACTGAATAACCAAACCTTCTAGACAATGGAAAATCTCCCTGCTTCCTATAAAAACCTCTTCCCATGAGCCCACCCTCCCAAGTACAAGCACAATAAATAAACCACCTAGACAAGAGCCCTCCATATGCCTAGCAATTCTAGATGCCTAGCATTTGTCAAGAAGGGGGAATGTGTTTCCTGGTCAGTGGGAAATGGATGAGTGTCTGGAATAACTCTTAACCATTGAGATCACAAAATTTTTCAAGAGCCATGGGCTGCCATGTACATTAGCTCAAGTCCTTCTTTAGATATAAATGTAAATTTATCAGGTGTGACTTGTTATAATATAACAGGCAAGTGATGCCTTAGAAAATATATTTTAATCTATATGGCTAAAATGAAGCAGACATTCACAGTTATTTTGGTGACGTTGAAATTAAAACCTTCCTTCACCTGAATGACCCATATTGACGATGTCCTTTATGGCACCAGATGCATTAGGTAATTGCTTAGCCCTACCTCCTACTCATTTTTACTTTGCCTATGTGTTTTTAGCTTAAAAGTCTCCCTCTGAGGAGAGCAATGTAGTGTTAGGGAGATTAAAACTTTGAAGTGATAAATGCTTGGGCTTGGAGACCTGATCTCAGAAGATAAATGAGCTCAGTCCATATTGCCCAGGAAGCACTGTACAATGATACAAATTTCAGCATCTCTTTCAGTGCCTGCTCTGGTGGCTGGTAATCTGAGGAAGCCTATGCCTAATGTGACATGGTTCATTTTCTTACATCCCCTACCTCCTCCCAGGGTCTGTAAAGAGAAGCTAGAAAAACACAAGGGAAAAAAATACCTGGCTGCAAGCAAGAGCAGAGAAAATAACGGAGTGGAAGAAAACCTGAAAAACAGCAAAACTACCTTGATGCCCACCACACAAGCTTTGAGCCAAGTACAGAAATAAAGCAATGAAATGAAAATATTACCAAAACATTAAGAAGTAATCATAAAATTATGGAAAATATGTTTTCTCTGCTTGGAATCTGAAACTAAGATAAACCAACTTGAATCTGACAATTGCATAAGTGTCCTCAGGGGGCTAATGAGTTACCACAGATGGTTCTTGGTCATGTATTTAATTGCTGTAAATGAATATGAGTGTTTTGTCCTTTAAAATTTTAAATTCTGACTTGTAACCACCATATGGTCCCCTGTCATCTGCATGGTTATCTAACACTGAGCAGTAACTTATTTATTATACTCCAAAAATATCTGCCGAGTGAATAATGAATTAGTACTAGTAAAATATCCATTAGAATCCTGTTTCTGAAAGTGATTACTGAGTATATCAGAGTACCACCTCATGTCCCCTAAAACCTAAAAAGTCACAAAATAAAGGTTTGCTATGGTACAAAGCAGAAAACAGATTTACTTTTATTTTTCAGCATCAACTTCATGATGATACTCTCTGTTTCAGATTTTCCCAAATTTGCACAAATTGACCTGAAAAGCTTAGCATAGTGTTCTAGTTTGCTAATGCTGCCCTTTTGCAAAGTACCAGAAATGGATTGGCTTTTAAAAAGGGGGGTTATTTGGTTAAAAAGTTACAGTCTTACGGCCATAAAGTGTCCAAAGTAAGGCATCAACAAGGGGTACCTGCACTAGAGAAAGGCCATTGGCATCTGGAAAACCTCTGTTAGCTTGGAAGGCATGTGGCTGGCATCTGCTTGCTCCCAGGTTGCATTTCAAAATCATGTTCTCCAAAATGTTGCTCTTGGGGCATTTTGTCCTCTCTTAGCTGCAGCTCCTCTTCAAAATGTCACTCTCAGTTGCTCTCCAAAATGTCACTCACAGCTGCTCTGCATCTGGGCCTGTGGAGCTCTTTTTAAAGTAATCCAATACCAAGTGATCCAATAAAGACCCACCCTGAATGGGTGGGGCAACACCTCTATAGAAATAATCCAATGAAAGGTCTTGCCCACAGTTGATTGAGTCACATCTCCATGGTAACACTGAACCAAGAGGTTCCAATCTAATCAACACTAACACGTCTGCCTACACAAGATTGCATCAAAGAATGTGGCTTTTTCTGGGGGGTATATATACACAAACCAGCATATGTAGTTATCAAAACTTGTGGAATATCCTCACCTACTGTAGCTCTGTGCACTTGTTTACCACTGACAAACATTTGATTATTCAACTCAACCTCAGCTTTTTCAACTCAACCTCAGCTTTTTCAACTCAACCTCGCTTAGGCATTCAATGATGACTTTCCAGAAAAGCTATTTGTTTGTTTTTCATTCCATACATGTAGCTCTCCTCACACCATGATTTTGTCTCTGTTTTATCTTTTCCTTTCTTGGAGTGGTAGGTTTATGAGAATCAGGGACTTTCCTTATTAAGACCCCCAGCAAGAGTGTGGCTATCCTTGGTGGTCACTCCTTTATGATTTTTCAAGTGAGCACTGGGTCACCTGAAGAAGCAAATGAAATCTGACTTCATTTGGACAGCAAGTGCAGAGACAGCTGCTTACAAAAGCAACTCAAACACTTTTCTTTTCTTGTTTGTTAACTGAAGAGGAAATCACAGTACGTTTTCTTCCTGGGCCTTTTAACCTAGGACTGATTTTGTCCCCTTAAGGTTACATTAATTGAATTCAGCTATGATGTTGCTCTGTTTTGCAGTTATATGCATAATTGAGTTTCTTCATCCTCAATTTTTTTTGAAGAAAGTGGTAAGGTTGGGGTGAGAAAAATTGGAGAGGGAGGGAAAGGAAAATAAATGAGGAAAGATGGTGTATACCAATTGCTTCATCTTTCTGAAGATAGGCACTGAAGAAGGTCTTTCCAGGAACACAGCTAATTCTAAATCATGCATGTAATGATACTCTTATGTAGGCTAGATTGGAATTTTGGAGAAAGAGAATAATTCCTTAAACATATCTAGAGAAGAATATTTAGAACATCTAGGAAAAGACGGCTGAGAAAAGCCAGATCATATACTATTCCTACCAACACCCAGTGAAATGAACAAAAAAGAATGTGAGACACACACACACACACACACACACACACACACACACACACACATTATTATCTACCAACAAATAAAGAAAGGAGGAACCTAAATCTATACTCTTTGAGAAGTGGCTTGGATGGAGAAGCTTCTCATCCCCAGAACCCTCCCCAACTTAAACAGAAAGAAATGGGTAAGAACAATCCTGAAAATTCTTACAAATACTCCCCTTCCCCATCTGGTTTTACTGAGAAAGGAGGCAGAGGGGAAAAATACACAAAGAAAATGCAAGTGAGGAGACGTCCCTCACTCTGATTTCAGGGACAAGGATGGGGAGAAGGAATAAGAATAAGGAATAAGACTCTTCCAAGCTCACAATTTTTCAAACAGAGAGGAAAACAGAGAGAAAAAAAAAATTTTTAAATCACCAAGATCTACTAATTTTCATGAATAAAGAGAAACCACAACAGAAGGGAAGAGAAAAGAGAAACAGAAAAGATGAGATTCCTGGGAGGAGGAGAGATGGGGGGTGGTTTCTGACCCAGCTCCGGAGGAAGTAAACCACAGGAGCAGTTCTAAAGGTAAAAAGGAGGCCAAATCCAAGATCCAGGGGCTTGATCCCATGGCAGTAGAAGTCTCTGGCATATGATTTAGCCAAATTACAGAAGAAATAGGAGCCCAGGTCAGCCAGTCAAGGTTGCACCCAGCCCCAGATGAGCTTCCCCATCCTGAAGTGTTTGTGCCCTACAGGAAGTCAGGGAGGACAGACAGGAGGTGTGACGTCCGGTCCTCACTCATTGGGAGCCAACGCAGGTGGGTTTCAGGGCAAGTGGAAAGGATTTTATATCTTATGTCAAAATCTTAGAGCTGCCTCAAGTGAGCAAGATTTTAAGATGGCCAAGACCTCTGGCACCCCTCTCTTAAGCCACAAGAAAATAATGAGACTAAGAACAGAAATGAAAAATGCAGATTCAGTAAAATAAGGGAACACGTCTAATGCCAAACTTCAATATGCATGAGGTAGAGCAGTCAAAGGCAGGGAAAATTCAGAAACTGAAAGAGGACATGACCAGACCTCACATGCAGAGAGGAGAGAGGGAAAACAGCTCAAAAAGAGATGATACATAAACTCAAAGAGTTTGTTGGGTTTCACAGGTGTATCTGATGAAGAAACATTAGAGAAAATAGTTATATTGATATAAGTCCTTTGAGAAGTCAAGGACTGTGATGGTTACTACTACTATCAGCAGAAATAAAGAAGAGCAAGTTGGAGAAAATTTTCATTTTGGTTGCTATGGGAGCACAATGAACAGAAAGAAGCAGCCAAGTGGGGCATGGGCTTATGTGCAGTTTAATTGCAGTTTTATCACCAATGTTTGCAAGAAGATCACCTAAGTCTTGGCTGTCAACAATTTTTGTTCTTGACAATTGGTAAGAAATGCATTTTTTATTGTTTCCTAATTTTTAATTATCACAAATGCTATGTAAATCTTTACACAATTTTAAATTTCCATAGGATAAATTAATAGAAGTAAAATATGAGTCAAAGGGAATAAATAGTATACTGATTTATACTCCCATCTGTAACTTTTACAGGTATTCATTTCACTGTATTTTTACCAATACTGATGGTTATCTTTTTTTTAATTCAATTTTATTGAGATATATTCACATACCATGCAGTCATACAAAGTGTGCATTCAGTTGTTCACAGTACCATTATATAGTTGTGGGTTCATCACCAAAATTAATTTTTGAACATTTTCATTACCACACACACAAATAATAAGAATAAAAATTAAAGTGAAAAAGAACAATTAAGGTAAAAAAGAACACTGGGTGCCTTTTTTTTTTTCTTCCCCTATTTTTCTACTCATCCATCCATAAACTAGACAAAGGGGAGTGTGATCTATATGGTTTTCCCAATCACACTGTCAACCTTCATAAGCTACATCTCTATATAATTGTCTAAAAGATTCATGGGTTCTGAGTTGTAGTTTGATAGTTTCAGGTATTTACTGCTAGCTATTCCAATTCATTAGAACCTAAAAAGGTTCTCTCTTGGTTCCTTTTGGAATCACTCTGCCACTGAAGCTTATTTCATTTCCTTTCACATCCCCCTTTTGGTCAGGAAGATGTTCTCCATCCCATGATGCCAGGTCTAGATTTCTCCCCGGGAGTCATATTCCACTTTGCCAGGGAGATTCACTCCCCTGGGTGTCAGATCCCACGTAGAGGGGAGGGCAGTGATTTCACCTACCAAGTTGGCTTAGCTAGAGAGACAGGGCCACATCTGAGCAACAGAGGCATTCGGGAGGAGATTCTCAGGCACAACTATAGGCAGGCCTAGCTTCTCCCTTAGAAATGCATTATTTTAATCACTTGCTACCTGCACCCCCCCGCCTCCACACACACAAATGTTTGTATTACAAACAAAATTTTCATATTAAGGCCTGTATTTTTGTTGCTTGTGGTGCTTTCTGATATTTCCTATACACCTCTATTCTCTTTTATTTTTGAAAATGTAAGTCTGGAGGTAAGACTCCAATGATCTCCACCTCCAGGGATTCACATCTTTGTATACCCCCATTCCCCTTAACCCTGGGCAGTTTGCTTCTAACCAATAGAACATGGCAAAGGTAATCGGATTTCACTCTCATGATTATGTTACGTTATATAAGACTCTGTCTTAGCAGACTGGTGAAAAGATTCAACTTGCTGGCTCGATGAAGTAGCACCCATGCTGAGGGAGCTTGCATGACAAGGAACTTGGAGCAGTCCCTGGAGACCACGGCTGACCTCTAGAACTTGAGGGTTGCCTCCATTCAACATCCAGAAAAGAGCTGGGCCTTCAAGCCACACTGATGCAAGGAAACAAATTCTGCCAACAACCTGAATGAGATTAGAAATGGATTCTTCCCCAGTTGAATCTCCAGATGAGAATGCAGCCCAGCCAACACTGTGATTGCATCTTTATTAGACCCTAGGAGATAGTGAATGTGTGTTGTTTCAAGCTGTTAATTTGTGGGTTTTGTTATGCAGCAATAGAAAACTAACTCAGCAGGTCACACCCGCTAAAAAATTTTGTCACCAATTCATGAGTTGCAAGCTGCAATTTGAAAACCTGCTGTCTTCATCAACTGAAAGCTACAAATACCTCTGGATTCTTCAGGAATGTAGCCTTGTGATAATAACAAATGTTCAAAGTATATTTGTTATAGGAAACTCAAGTTATGTGCTTAAAGAAGAGAACTGAACAAATGTAGCATATAAATATTTTAAACTATGATTTAATAAATATTTAAACTATTATATTTTTTCCTGAGATGGAAGAAGGATGAAATCTGCAGATTGAAAAAGCACCCCATGTTATGGGGGGAAATGCTATAGAAAAATCATCACTGGGGCATACCCTGGTAGAGTAATTCAACTGCAAAAATAAAGAAAAATTAACACGGGCCTATACCAAAAAGTTCAAGGAAGTTAGAGACAGAAAAATAATAATACTTGATTGACTTCTCCTCATCCACCATGCCAGAACCTGCCAGCTGATCATTTTTTCTTCTTTCTGGGCATACAGCTACTCTTCATTTCCCAATCTCCTGGGCAGATAGGTGAGGCCATGCGGCCAGATATGGCCAGTAGAAAGGTGGCAGAAGTGGTATACGCCAGTTTGAGATCTAGGCTTTTAAAGAAGCAACTTTGTCCTTGTTGTACTCTCTTTCCCCTTCTGTCAGCTGGATCCTGGTGGGAACCAGGAACCTGTGAATCCACATTATGGAAGAAGCTAAGTTTTAACATATGGAAGAGTGTTTTTTTCTTTTTCTTTTGTGCTATTTTGTTACAAGAAATGAACTGCTATTATGTGTATACCATAAAATGTTTGGGAGTCTATTTTGATACAAGCAAGCATTTCTGTAGCTAGTACATCAGGTTTAATAAGAGAAGAAAGTGAATTGGTATTTATGATGAACTCAGGGGAGAAAGTGTGACCCAAGAAAATGTCATAGTCAGCAGAGGGTTTTTCAAGTGTATAGGCAGCAAACATTTTCAAGGATGCAATAACTCAAGGAATGTAGTTCTCCATGAGTCTTTTAAAAATAACCTACTTTATCCAATTAATAAACATAAACAGAGAAATTGCAGCAAAAGGATTGGCCGTAAGCACTGAACACATTTAAATGCAGAATTAAGTTTTCACAACAGAATATGTTATAAAAAACACAGTGTAGAAATAACATTAGAATATCTTCAAAGCTGATAATCCAAGTAATAATAGAAATATAATTTCATTTATAGGTATAAAAATAAACACTGGAAAAGCTAGGAATCATAACACAGCCGAGAAAAATGGGTGGAAGCAAACGGGAAGAATAGTGAGGTAATAAGAGTATTTTAGTAACTTCATTGCTCATAGAAATCCATCTGTGTCTTTTAGATATGGTTTAAACAAATAAGAAATTAAGTATATTATGTAAAGTTATCATTATAAGATAAATCTATAAGCACAAAGAAATCACAAACTTCATAAATTATCCAAAAAATGATAAGTAAGAAAAATGCATACAACACAGAGAAAAGAAAACACAAGCCATATAGGGAAGATTTTTTAAAATCCATAAACAAGAAGGCTTAATGTGAAATAACAGAGCTGAGACTAACATTTGTCACATCATTAAATGCTGATGGAACAAACTCACTCGTTAAAAAATCTTAGATGGAATCACAAAGCAAAACACAGTGCATGTATGACATATAAGACACAGTTTTAAAAGAAAGTAACTCAATTGCTGAAAGAAAAAAAGATGGGTAAAAGACATAACAGGTTAAGACAAACAAAAAGGAAGCAGAAGTTACGATCTCAGTACCAGAGAGATGGTACTTAGGGCAAAATATTAAATATGAGAAAAGAAGGCCATTTATCAGGATAAAGTTTACAACCTAATGTACCAAATAATCCAGCATCAGAGAATGTTATCTAAATGATATAAGAAATGCAAGCAGACATTCATAGAAATACTTTGGTATTGGTATGTTTAGTTCACTTCACTTAGTCCATGGTAATTCAACTAGGGAAAAAAGTAAATAATTACTATTTTATGTATGTAAAACTTTTCAAAAAGTAGTTGAAAAATAAAAATAAAAATAGAAAGGTGTTTGTGGAGCCACAGAAGGAACTTTTGCCATAAGCCCAATGAATGTTCAAGGAAAAGAAATTAAAGCAATTTGAAAAAAGGGAAAAGATAGCAAGGAAGGCAAAGGTGATCCATTTTTAGGAATAATCTGGAGGCAGGGCAAGATGGTGGAGTGGCGAAGTGTAGGTTTTAGTTACTCCTCCAGGGCAGTAGGTAAAAAGCCAGAAACTGCATGGACCAGACACTGCAGAGCAATTTGACTTTGGGCATACTTCATACAGCACTCATGAATACGTGGAACAGATGAAATCAGAGAAATCTGTAAGTTCTTGCAGCTAGGGGACCCATGACCCTCCTTGTCAGGCTCAGTCCCATGGGAGGAAGGGCTGTTGGTGCTGGGAATGAGGAGGGAGAACTTCAGTGGCAGCTCTGACTGAAAACTCAGGCTGCTGATTGAAACTCCAAACATAGATAGACTGAGACCAGACACCAGAGAATCTGGGAGCAGTCAACCCAGCAGGGAGGACATAGGGCTAGCAAAAACAGCAAAAAAAACCCACAAATAAAAACAGAATTTTTGGAGTTCTGGTGAACATAAAATGGAGAAGGGCAGGCTCAGGCAGCATCAGGCTCATATGCAAATCCAGAGGATGAGGTCCCTGGTCTTAAGAGCCAAAGAGCTGGTTTCTCTGCTTTCTTGATTGTTCCTTAATGACCCTAATCTCCTTGCCTCTTAGCGTTTCAATAGCCCATTAGATCAGCTAGGAGGGCTCTTCCTCTTTTTTTTTTCCCCCTCTTTTTCTAAAACAATTGCTCTAAGAAGCCCATTACAGAAAGCCTCAAAGATTTGCAGTTTGGGCCCTGGCAAGAGCAGAGCTAAGATAGCTCTCAGAGACAAAGCAATAAGTCTAGTGGGTGAGAAAATTCGCTAAACACCACAACTCCCCAAGAAAAGGGGAGCCATCTTCCTGGAGGGCTGGGAATGCTCCTGCCCGGTGCCAGCACCACAGCCCAGAGCTGCCCCAAACAACCCAGTGTGATGGGAAGTGTTTCCAACAACATATGCACACACCACAATATAGGGCATGGACAATAACCTTTCAAGCACCTGCAGCTAACTGTCCTGGAGCCTGGAAGGCAGAGCTGTGTGAAAAGGGGGAAATTAACATGCCCCACTCAGCCATCCTTTCAGCAGCATGGGAACACCCCTACACAGACCTGCAGCCCAGAACTTCCCTTAGGGGATGGTGCTCACCTGTGACATAGCACCGTCTTCCCTCAGCAAAGGATGTAGGAGGCACGGCTTGGAAGAGGGACCCACTCGCAAGTCCCAGGGACCATACGCCAATACCAAGGACTTGTGGGTCAGCAGCAGAGACAAACTGTGGCTAGACTGAACTGAAGGATTAGACTATTGCAACAGCTTTAAATCTCCAGGAATACCTGGGAGATTTGATTATTAAAGCCACCCCCCCTCAACCACTCAGACACATTCAGGGCAGGCAACACTAACTACACACGCAAACTTGGTGCACCAATTGGGCCCCACAAGACTCACACCCCCACTCACCACAAAGACAAAGTTGGGGAGAATTGGCTTGAGGGGAATAGGTGGATCATGTATGCCACCTGCTGGTTAGTTAGAGAAAGTGTACTCCACGAAGCTGTAGATCTGACAAATTGGAGATATGTGTTTGAATCAGCCAATGTATCCTAAAAGAGCCCTATCAAGTTAAGCAAATGCCAAGAGGCCAAAAACAACAGAAAATTTTAAAGCATATGAGAAAACCAGAAGACATGGATAACCCAAACCCAAACACCCAAATCAAAAGATCAGAGGAGACACAGTACTTGGAGCAATTAGTCAAAGAACTACATACAAACAATGAACGTGGCACAGGATATAAAGGACAAGAAGAAGACCCTAGAAGAGCATAAAGAAGAAATTGCAAGAGTAAATAAAAAAATAGATGATCTTATGGAAATAAAAGAAACTGTTGACCAAATTAAAAATATTCTGGATACTCACAGTACAAGACTAGAGGAAGCTGAACAGCAAATCAGTGACCTCGAGGATGACAGAAAGAAAAATGGAAGAACAAAAGAAAGTATGGGGAAAAAAATTGAAAAAATTGAATGGACCTCAGGGATATGATAGATAATATAAAACATCCAAATATAAGACTCATTGGTGCTCCAGAAGGGGAAGAGAAGGGTAAAGGTCTAGGAAGAGTATTCAAAGAAATGTTGAGGAATAATCTGTGCCCCTGATGGGGAGGAGCAGGCAGCAAGTAAAATAGAGGGTAGATAAATATAATAGGTGGGGGGGTGTGCGGGGTGGGGTCTTTTTCTTGAAATGGAAGAAGGGAAGACTCTTTCATTCAAAAAGTCACACTATGTTCTAGGAAATACTGAGGCAGATCATTTAAGCCTGAAACATATCCTGTTAAACTATTTAATCAAGAATAAATAAGGAGGTTGGAAGAAAGCTAGAGGATAAAAACTGTGAGTGTATAATTTAACAAAACCTAGAGTGGACAATGATGGTGGTTAATTGTACAAATATAAGAAAGTTCTTACATGAACTAGAACAATTGTACGTCACTCTTACAAGGTGTGCCAGTTTGTATTATATCCCCCAGAAAAAGCCATATTCTTTGATGCAATCTTGTGGGGCAGACACATTAGTGGGGATTAAGTTGGAACGTTTGGATTAGGTTGTTTGCATGGAAATGTGCCCCACCCAACTGTAGGTGATGACTCTAATTGGATAATTTCCATGGAGGTTACCCCACCCATTCAGGGTGGGTCTAAATTAAATCACTGGAGCCATATAAATGAGCTGACAAACAGAAGGAACTCAGTGCGGCTGAGAGTGACATTTTGAAGAGGAGCTACAGCCAAGAGGGACACTTTGAAGAATGCACAGAAGCTGAGAGAATTGCTGTGGATAAGAGACAGCTTGAAGACACAAGTTTAAAGCAAACTTTTGCTCTGGAGAAGCTAAGAGGACAAATGCCCCAAGAGCAACTGAGAGCGACATTTTTGAGTTGCTGAAGCTTATAGAGGAATGTCCTGGGAGAAAGCCATTTTGAAACCAGAACTTGGAGCAGATGCCAGCCACGTGCCTTCCCAGCTAACAGAGGTTTTCCGGATGCCATTGGCCATCCTCCAGTGAAGGTACCCGATTGCTGATGCATTACCTTGGACACTTTACGGCCTTAAGACTGTAACTGTATAACCAAATAAGCCCCCATTTGTAAAAGCCAATCCATTTCTGGTGTTTTGCATTCCGGCAGCATTAGCAAACTAGAACACAAGGTGTTAATAATAGGGTGGTATATGGGAAAAATACAATTAATGCAAACTAAGATCTATAGTTAACAGTAATACTGTAATTTTCTTTCATTAATTGTACCAAAGGCACTACACCAAAGCTAAATGTCAATAATAGGGGGATGTAAGGGGTATGGGATTTTTTTCCTTTTCCAAAAGAAATGAGAATGTTCTCGTATAGACTATGGTGGTAAATGCATAACCATGTGATTATACCAAGATTGGACACTTAGAATGGAGTGCATGGTAAGTGAATAAAACTGTTTAAAAAATAAAAAAATGCTACAAACACTACAATAAGCCTTAAAAACTAAAGAGTTTTTAGATTAAAAAAAGAAGAAATGAGGACCTCTTTGGGCATCAGAGGCTAGTTGCTGGATGGGTTGGGGGAAATCCGGTCTTTTCTCAGCAGTAGTCAAAAGATATCAGAGCCATGTCTACCAAGATGTGAAGGAAAGAACACACCACCAGAAATACCATGCTATCCCAATTGTTGCACACAAATAAGAGCAACAGGCAAAGATTCTACAGCAAGTACCAACTCAGAGAGGAATTAGTCCTTGTAAAAATGACTTCAGGATAAAATCCAGTCACCAAGAGAAGAGTGGGAAAGCTGCAGTAAAAGACTGTTGTGCATTGGACTTGCCTACAAATCCATTCATTACTTACGTGACAAATACATTTATGGAGGGTGTGCTTTCTGCCAGGCTCTGCTCTGGGCATGCAAGGGTACAAAGAGGAATCCATAAGCCCCTGCCCTTATGAGAAGGAGCCAGGTGACTCAGGAGTAGGAAAACAGAATCCCAGGCAGAAGGAATGGCAAGCAGTGAGGCTCTGTGTTCCGGTTTGCTAATGCTGCCATTATACACAATACCAGAAATGGATTGGCTTTTACAAAGGGGGTTTATTTGATTACAAAGTTACAGTCTTAAGGCCATAGAAGTGTCCAAGCTAAGGAATCAACAATAGGATACCTTCACAGAAGAATGGCCAATGGAGTCTGGAACACCTCTGTTGTCTGGGAAGGCAAGTGGCTGGCATCTGCTTGCTCCCAGCTTGCATTTCACAATGGCATTTTCCAAAATGTCAGTGTCAGCTTTCAACAGCCATCTTCAAAATGTCACTCTTGGCTGCAGCAGCGAGCTCCTTCTGTCTGCGCTTTTATATACTACTTCAGTGATTAAATCAAGACCCATACTGAATGGGCAGGGCCATACCTCCATGGAAAAAATTCAATCAGTTATCACCTACAGTTGGGTGGGTCACATCTCCATGGAAATATCCAATCAAGGGGTCATACCCTAATCAAAAAGATTAATCAATCTGCCCCACAATATTGCATCAAAGAATATGGCTTTTGGTGGGATATACTATATCCAAACTAGCACACCCTGAGACAAGAAAAAGCACATGAAGCTTGAGAACAGATAACAAATTTAGTGTGGCATGAATTCAGTGAGAGAGGAAAGGATGGGCAAGATAAAGTTGGAGTATAGGTGAAGCCTTGGAGCCATAGTAAGGTGTTTAGGTACTATGCTCAAAGAAACAGAAAGCCATTAAAAGGTTTTCAGTGGCGGGTTGATATAATCTGATTAAAACAATTGCTTTGGCTGCTGGCTGAAAATAGGCTATTAAGAGGCAAAGTAGAGCAAAGTAAACGGGTGAGTTCTCTACTGCGGAAGTCCAAGAGAGTGAGAGTGGCCATGCAAGTGGAGCTAAGTGGTGAGTTATGAGATAAATTTTGGAAGTTAAATCTATTGGGGTGGGAAGGGAAAATCAGGAATGATTCCTAACTTTTGAGGTGAACAAGGGCTTTCAATTTTGGACATATTCAGTTCAAGATGTCCATTAGATATGCCAAGGGCATATGTCGAGGAGGCAGGTGGATCCAAGTCTGGAAATCAGTAGGGAAGTTAAACTGTGGGTGTAAACTGAGTCATTAGCATGTGGTTGGCATTTTAAGCAATATGACTGGTCTTGATCAATTAGGGAAAACACTTAGAGAAGAAAGAGGGCCAAAGACAAAGCCTTGAGAAACACCAACATTGGAAGATTATGTTGACAGGGAGGAGGGATCAGAAGGGAGAATGAGAAGCAGAAGCCAGGGAAGTAGGAGGAAAATAGTGATAAGTTTGATGTTAGGGTGAAGAGGAGAGACTGTTTCAAAAAGAAGTGGTCCTTAGAAAACTAGATATACAGTTACCGTTTGATCCAGCAATTGCACTTCTCGGTATATACCCGGAAGATCAGAAAGCAGTGACACAAACAGATATCTGCACTCCAATGTTCATAGCAGCATTATTCACAATTGCCAAGAGATGGAAACAACCCAGATGTCCTTCAACAGATGAGTGGATAAATAAAATGTGGTATATACACACGATGGAATACTACGTGGCAGTAAGAAGGAACGATGTCATGAAACATATGACAACATGGATGAACCTTGAAGACATAATGCTGGGCGAAATAAGCCAGGCACAAAAAGAGAAATATTATATGCTACAACTAATGTGAACTTTGAAAAATGTAAAACAAATGGTTTATAATGTAGAATGTAGGGGAACTAGCAGTAGAGAGCAATTAAGGAAGGGGGAACAATAATCCAAGAAGAACAGATAAGCTATTTAACATTCTGGGGATGCCAGGAATGACTATGGTCTGTTAATTTCTGATGGGTGTAGTAGGAACAAGTTCACAGAAATATTGCTATATTAGGTAACTTTCTTGGGGTAGAGTAGGAACATGTTGGAAGTAAAGTAGTTATCTTAGGTTAGTTGTCTTTTTCTTACTCCCTTGTTATGGTCTCTTTGAAATGTTCTTTTATTGTATGTTTTTTTTTTCTTAATTATTATTTTTTTATTTTTTTATTTTTCATACAGTTGATTTAACAAAAAAAAGTTTAAAAAAAAAAACAAGGAAAAAAAATATGTAGAGCCCCCTTGAGGAGCCTGTGGAGAATGCAAGGGGTATTGGCCTACCCCACCTCGATGGTTGCTAACATGACCACAGACATAGGGGACTGGTGGTTTGATGGGTTGAGCCCTCTACCACAGGATTTACCCTTGGGAAGACTGTCACTGCAAAGGAGAGGCTAGGCCTCCCTATAATTGTGCCTAAGAGCCTCCTCCCGAATGCCTCTTTGTTGCTCAGATGTGGCTCTCTCTCTCTACCTAAGCCAACTTGAAAGGTGAAATCACTGCCCTCCCCTCTACGTGGGATCAGACACCCAGGGGAGTGAATCTCCCTGGCAACATGAAATATGACTCCTGGGGAGGAATGTAGACCTGGCATCGTGGGATGGAGAACATCTTCTTGACCAAAAGAGGGATGTGAAAGGAAATGAAATAAGCTTCTGTGGCAGAGAGATTCCAAAAGGAGCCGAGAGGTCACTCTGGTGGGCACTCTTACACACAAGTTAGACAACCCTTTTTAGGTTCTAAAGAATTAGGGTAGCTGGTGGTAGATACCTGAAACTATCAAACTACAACCCAGAACCCATGAATCTCGAAGACAGTTGTATAAAAATGTGGCTTATGAGGGGTGACAATGGGATTGGGAAAGCCATAAGGACCACACTCCCCTTTGTCTAGTTTATGGATGGATGAGTAGAAAAATAGGGGAAGGAAACAAACAAACAAACAAACAGACAAAGGTACCCAGTGTTCTTTTTTACTTTAATTGCTCTTTTTCACTTTAATTATTATTCTTGTTATTTTTGTGTGTGTGCTAATGAAGGTGTCGGGGATTGATTTAGGTGATGAATGTACAACTATGTAATGGTACTGTGAACAATCGGATGTACGATTTGTTTTATATGACTGCGTGGTATGTGAATGTATCTCAATAAAATGAAGATTTAAAAAAAAAAAAATAAACTACTGAAATAGTGGAATGTAAACATTAAAAACTTGGATTATCATAACCCTAATCCTGCTAAACTAGAAATAATTTCAAGCGATTAAGAATTTAGGCACACAATCCCTCGATCTTGGGACTTGCCCTTATGAAGCTTGTTACTGTAAAGGAGAGGCTAAACCTACTTAAGTGTAACTGTGCCTCCAGTCACCCCCAGAGAACCTCCTGTTGCTCAGATGTGGCCTCTCTAAGACAACTCTGCAGGTAAACTCACTACCTCCTCCCCACCCCCCATGTGGAACATGACTCCTAGGGGTGTAAATCTCCCTGGCAATGTGGGACATGACTCCTGGGGATGTGCCTGGACCTGGCATTGTGGGATTGAGAAAGCTTCTTGACCAAAAGGGAGAAATGATTTCAGTGGCTGAGAGATTTCAAATGGAGTCAAGAGGTCACTCTGGAGGGCATTCTTATGTGCTACATAGATATCCCTTTTTCGTTTTTACTGTATTGGAATAGCCAGAAGGAAATTCCTGAAACTGTTGAACTGCAACCCAGTAGCCTAGATTCTTCAAGACGATTGTATAACTATATAGTTTACACGGTGTGACCATGTGATTGTGAAAACCTTGTGGCTCACACTCCCTCTGTCCAGTGTATGGACAGATGAGTAGAAAAATGGGGACAAAAAGTAAATGCATAATAGGGGGGAAGAGGATGCTTTGGATGTTCTTTTAACTGTACTTTTATTCTTTTTATTTTTTGGAGTAATTAAAATGTTCTAAAATTGGTTGTGATGAATGCACATGGTACTGTGAGCAATCGATTGTACTTTATATGATTATATGGTATGTGATTATATCTCAATGAAGTTGACTTAAAAATGACTGAAAAAAAACTTTTAGGCAGTCCCCCCACAGCACATTTTAAATGTTTAAAATGTTTAAATGTTTAAATTTATTTACATAAAGGGGACCTTGAACAACCCTTAAATCCCATTTCACCTAATTTAAATCACCTTTAGCCATTGACTAGCTTCTCAATCCAACAATCCTAAAGCAACCTCTTTCCATGCTTAGACTTAAAATTCAGATTCAACTACTTTCCCCATTCCTATGTCCAAAATGAACATGACCTATTATGGTTCAAACGTCTCCCTTAAAATCTTAGGCTTGCTATTGTGGGAACATGACGAACTCTGAAAATGGTAACTATCCAGAATTAAGTATTTCCTTAAATTGAAAAAAAAATTCTTAAATCATACTGCAGATCAAGGACTAGATGTGTAACTGATACTTGTAGTTTCTTTAGTTTGAACCATATCAAACCACTGACAATGACCCCTTTAGACTGAAAAAGACAATAGCAATTTCATGTGTTTCAACCCACTTTCTTAGAAGTTAACAGCTATGCAGTTATGCTCCTCCTAGCATCTCTTTAATTGGCAGACTGCCAGCAGCAATGGTGATGGATGTCAGGGATTAAATTAAAAGATGCCACCTGTTACCCCTGACCTATTCCAAAGATACCCTTGTTCCCTAAGCAGATAGTAATATTTACCATCACTTGTCAAGATTACTAATAAACTCGACTTTTATCCAATTCTCTCTTCCATCATTCAACCATCCCTAATGTCTACTGCTTCAAAGAGATTTTCACTCATGTTAAGCTGCTTAAAGTACAAACCAATTTAAAATACATGCTATATGATGATAAAGGCCTTTTAGATTCCCATGTATTACAAGAATCCTGTTTTGGTGTATTATAAACTGACACTGTCTTCATCTTTTATTTACAAATATTTAATGTACCAGAGTAATTCTGTTGCTCGCAAACAGCACTGGACAGTAACCAAGAAATGACATTTTACAAATCTTCAGGCAAGAGCACAACTTTATTTTCACTTTTCCTAATAAAACACAATTGACAGCAACAACAACAACAAACAAAGAAGTGGTCAACCAGGTTAAATGCTTCTGAGAGGGCCAGTACAGGAGGGACTAGAAGAGTCCATTGGTTTGACAACAACAACAATAATAATAGTAATAATAAAACAAAAAAAACAGATGGAGCCTACACATGGGGGATGTGTTCCCTTCAGCTCAATTTCCTCGCTCCCAGCACAACTTACCCACTCCTGATCCCTCTTTCCTTTCAAGCACCTACAATTATTTTGGTTCATGGTGTGACTTCATTTTTCCTAATAGCTACTGTGAGAAGAGAGAAGCATAAGCTATATAGTTATAAGAAAATGCAGAACACATATAACGGTGTCTCCAGTGGAAAACTGTGCATGATTTACAGCACACTCTTCCATGCTTTCCAATTTAGTGTTTCATTGCCTTTGAGCTATTTTTCAACTCTGTAAGTAAGATAACTGATAGCAATGCAAAGTAATTCTTGTCTATAGATTTAAATAAATTCTTTCAGTGGAGTTTCAATTGACTACCCACCCCCCCCCGCCCCATGGAAGAAGCCAGTTTCCATTTATTTATGAACTCATCTCAACATTTCTTTACTCCATATACGTTTGTGCTCCATTGTACCATCCTCCCAGTTCTCTCATAAATAATGAATGGAATAAAATCTCTGAATGCGTGTTCATTTTATATCTGCATGAGAATCACGATTTTACCTTTTTAAAAAAATCATCCCTTAACACGGTTAAGGCATATTTTCAGTTTTAACTGTACATCATTCAGGAGGCTTAGGCCAGACTCACCCAGATGGAAAAGTGTGGGCTCAACACACCACCCAGAGTTTCAAAGCAGTGGCTCCTGTTGCTTGTGTTTTGCCTCTTCATGTCCATCCTGTTTCAGTTGTCAGGTCTTGTTCCAGCCACCAGCCACTGTTGCGCTGGTCCCTGGAGGAGAGAATTTTCTATGTGTCTACGCCTCAAGCCCCACTGACTCAGTATCAGGCATGGAGCATAGCACTGACTCAGACCTTGGAAAACCTCTGTCACCACGTTGCTCTCCAGCCTCCCTTTCCACCTTGCACGCTGTCTTGGGGAAATAAGTGAAGACGATCCAAATGAGAACAAACAAGGCTATTTATTCAGAGCCTACGAGAGAGTCAGCCCCCATCACTTGCATGTGGTAGAAACTCAGAGACAGCCAGGGGAATGGGAAAGTTTTATAGCAGATGAAAGGGAAGATTTCACATGTGCCCTGCCTGGAGGCAGCTGGCATGGGGAAACTGGAAGTGGGCTAATGAGAAGTGAGACATCCTATAGAGATGTCTTATGGGATTGGTTAGGAGAGCGTATTTGGTTTGTCCATTTGGTCTTAATTTGAAGCAGGGACAAAAATTAGGGAAGCTGTCCATTATTGATCAAGCCCTGGCTATTTTGGGTCAACTGTTATTGGGATTATGGCTTGGTTTCCTGGACTGGTTGCTGGAGATAGTGGTCAGCTTCTTAGATTGATTGCTACAGGTAGTGGGCCAGAGTTTCCTGGTCTGGTTACTGCTGGTAGTGGGTCAGAGTTTCTTGGTCATCGTCCACTTGTACATTCAGCCTCTCAGTCTTCCCCTCTGGCCTGTTTCCAATACAGCAGGCTCTGCTCTCCTTGCCCACCCCTTTGTATCACTGCCTTCTATCCTGAACCCTTTGCTCAGCTTTTCTCCACACTGTTCTGAGATCTCCTGCCTGCTCACATCCCCTGACTTTCAGGACATGGGAGCTGGGCAATATGACCTAGAGGTTTCAGTTGGAGGGTGGGGGCTGGTGTGAGACCGGCAAACCCAGGAGCCACCCCAGTCCTTTCACTCACCAATTCCTAGTCCTTCCTAGTCCTCAGTCACCTCAAGCACAAAATGAGAACAAGGAAGGTGCCAACCTCCTAGGTTAGCATGGAAATTACAAGAGATTGCAAACATAAGGGGCTCACCAGAGCACCTGGCACATAGGAAGTGCTCAATAAGCATTGACTAGTGTATTCATTATTAACTCAGCTCCTAGAAATCTTGGGACCAGCTGTTATAAGGGAATTCCCTCCACTACAGGGCTCTTTTCATAGTCATCACATGCATACGTGTATATGTATACGTACGTGTATATGTATACGTACAGGTATATGGATATCCAATACAGACATAAGTACATGGATTATATAAATATGCATACACACCTCCAAAACAATTCCAGGAGCATTCTTCCACAACTGATCTTCTAATGTAGGGTGACCAACCATCCAGTTCGCCCAGGACTGTTCTGGTTTTAGCACTGACAGTCCTGTATCCCAGGAAACTCCTCAGTCCCTAGCAAATCAAGACATTGTTCACCCTACCTAAACAGCCCATTTATATGAAGAAGTGGGAGAGGAGGAAACATCTGCAATTCATGGTTGCCTCCTATGGTAGGAAGGATTTTTCCACATTGAAGGTATTTAACCTTCTCTCCCCCTTGCTCCTGCTTTAATGTGTTAACAGCATTAAGAAAACTAACCTCTCTTCATTTTTCTCCAAATTGTTGGTTTGAGAATTTGTATTTCAAAGCAGATATTTCTACTCAGTAACTCCATGCAGATAAGCCACAACTTACATTCTCAAAATATTACCAGAGCAAAAAAAATTTTTTTCTGGACAAATAATGTTAGGTATTTAAAAAAATCAGGGTGGGGTGGGGATTTGTTTTTCCCAGATGATGCCAGTGGTCTTTCACAGGTACTTTTTTCTGAGTCATGGAATAACCCTTCTGATGTTGAGGGCAAAACTGAGCAGAAAATGACTATTTGTTGTTGTTTTTATCTTCTTCTTCACAGCTTTCTTCTATTGATTGGGGAGGGGGTTTCTTCCTGGTATTGATTTGAGGGGTTCAGGCAGATATTGGCATTTTCTGTCTATTACCCTTTGTGAGGAATCTTTTAGCAAGAAGAAACTAACAGCTTGTACTATTTAATTAACCTCTATCAGAATAATGGTCCAGATTCAATAGATGTTTAATAAGAAAAATTTGAAGTAATCAAAACATTTTTAAGTCAACAAGAGCTTCAATCACTAGAGTGGACTGAGGGTTTGTTTTGCCTATTCAAAATCATATTGAACAACAGAAAACCAGTTTAAAAACAAAATGAAGTCACAACCTCATTGAAAATAAGAAAGGGTACCAGTGGTAAACCAGAGATTTTGAGAACTTCCTTGAAGATGTGAAAAACTTCTGGATAAATATGGGTAATTGAACACTCATATTCTGAATTTCTACTAAAATTACAGAAAAGGGATTTTTGAAAAGCCTTATATTTATAAAGGACAGGAGAGGAGACAACAGCCACACCATGTGTGGTAACTGACCTAGCAGATTCCAAAATGCAGAATCCTCAAGCAGCATCAGGGAGCTGAAAAGCAACTTGATTCTCACCACAGAATACCTTCAAAATCCAGGAATTTCTGCCACCAAGTTCCTGTGAAAGTTCAGGAGACTATCTAGTTAAATGCTGAAAGTAAGTTGAATATCTGTTAAGGAAGCAGTGAAGTTCCTAGATCTTCTACCCATCTTCTTTCAGCTGGAAAACTGACTCTCCCACCTCCATGGAAGATTGGAAGATTGTTCTCTCTGTAGAGAAGGGCACTGCAAGATACCAGGCGGTTGATGGTAGGGTCTCCATGAAGAAAACAGGCTATGAAGTGGACAATTGCCTAGTACATTTGAAACTCCCCACCCTCACCCCCCACCCTCTTTCTCCACTCAGTCCCCAGAAGGCCAACAGTCAAGACCTGCCCTTCAGATAGGAGATCAGAGGCCTTTCTCTGGAGAATCAGCTCCACCCCCAAAGAAAAAACCAAAGAGAAGCTCATCAGGGGAAGGATGTATATATATACGGCTCTGCCCTCAGTTGACAAGCTCAGTTTCCCACCAGGCAGCCAAGAATCACTGGGGAAAGACACAAAAGACAGATGCCAACACAAACACACTGAAAAAAAAAAGAGCAATAGGGAAGAAACAGAAACCATTCAGGTTGAAGAGAACTTAAAAAAAATAAAAGTCTGACATAGAAATCCTCGGAGAGATAAGAGAAGATATCCACAGAAAACAGCACGATGTCTTAAAATAAAACATTCAGAGACTGGGGAATATGAGAGCAAAACTGAGAAATTAATAGAAAGGTTGGAAGATGAAGTTGAGGAAATCTCCCAGTGTATAAAACAAAAAGGACCAAGAGACACACACACACACAAAAGGAAGAAAAACAAAACAAGAGAAACAGAAAACAAAAAAGGATAGAAAACATGAAGAAATTTGAAGGTCAGGTCTAGAAATTCAACATGGGAGTTTCCACACAAACCTTCCCATCCCTTCTCCCCAGCCCAGAGCAGTGGGTCACAAGAGACAGACTCCAAAGCCCAGCTCTGAAAGTGCAAATCCTGGAGGCAAAGAGAAAAGAGCAGATCACATCAAAAGGATCAACTGTCTGGTGGGTGGTAGAATTTTTGACTCCAGAAAATGTGTGGCAATATCTTCAAAACTCTTAAGGAATTCCAGCCTAGAATTCTGGATACCAATAAATTAACAAAATATGTGTGAGGGTAAAATAAAAATATTTTCAGTCATACAAGGCTCAAAAAATTAACCCTTCATTTACCCTTTCTCATGGAACTACTAGAGGATATGCTTTCACTCCAAAAGGGAATATAGCAAGAAGGAAGAAAATATGTGATACACAAATCAGGAGATTCAACCCAGGAAGGACTGGGCCATGTGGAAAAGACATCTTCAGAAAGTGGAAACTAAAACCTGATGCACCTGATTATAGTGAGAGGAGATTTAGATAATCGGTGGGGAATTGTGGTTGCAAAAATGACACATATTAAAAAATAAGTTAACAAATAATTAAACCCTATGTCTAGGGAAACCCAAAAAGTTGGGGTAGGAAAGGAAAAACCAATATTTTGTAGCCCTCCAAAAACCAAAACTACCTAGGGCAGAGAGGAGAGGATTTTATCATAAATATAATAAATAGCCTCAGAACAGTTAAATAAATGCTGTGTTTTGTGTGTATATGTTGTCCAAAACCATACTTATTAGAAATTAAACTGACTTCTGCCAAAATGATTGGCAACTATAATTAACCTGTATATTATCATAATAATTTAAAAAGTGAGTATTGATTCAGCTGAAATGATGCAACTCTCACGATGGCATTGGAGATGAGAAGGGTAAGTCTGTGTTGGGGATGGGAAGGCAAAAGAGAATCTCTAAAATAAAAATACCAAGAGTTAACAAAATAAGCATGTCATTTAGAGATATAGCAGGTCAAGTCTCCAAAGGAAAAGCGGTCTGCGATGGGAGAATTTGGGACAATATGTGGGGAAGTGGGTGCAAGGGAAGACTATATTTTGCCATAAGCATTCTTTTAATTATTTCTTGATACATATATAATAAATTTCATAAAAATAAAAATCAAGGGTAAGAAAGATGGGTTTGGATTAATGACAAAATATGGAAATATCCAGATGTGGGAGTCATGGTTCTCAACAAAGTCCTGAGAAAAATCCAAGCATAGAGTCAACAAATGCATGAAACAGGAGGGGGAATGGGGAAGTACCCAGGTAGCAGGAGACGTGCCTCCAGGTCCACTGGGCTCACCACACCCCCAGGTGGATCTTTCACACAATTGCATGAACAGGTAAAGCTCCATGAAGCTTATCTAGAGAGCAATTTGGGTTCATCAAAAATTGTAAATGTGCATGTAAACCATCCATTCTTCCTTGTAATTCATATAGTTCATTCATTACTCCGTTCTCCAGCAGAAACACTGGCTTATGTAAGCAGTGATTAATTCGCAAGGATGGTAATTACATCATTCTAAGTAATATTGAATGATTAGCAAACAAAATGGAGAAAAGGTCAATATACTACAGAATATTTTTACCATGGAAGGCTATGCCACAGCTAAATGGTGCAGTGCAGATTTATCTAGCTTGACATAGAAACATCTCCAAGATAAATTATTTAACAACAACAACAAAAAGCAAGTTGTGGCCCAATGCGTATAATAACTCCATGCAAAATTTAAAATTTAGGCACATGTCTTAGTTTGCCAGGCTGTTGTGACAAACACTGTACAACGAATTGGCTTAACAACAGGAATTTATTGGCTCATGGTTTGGAAGGCTAGAAGTCCAAAATCAAGATGTTGGCAAGGCCATGCTTTCTCCCAAAGTCTGTAGGGTTATGCCAATGACTTCATTTTGGATCTCTAGCCTCTTAATCCATGAGACAATAAATTCTTGTTATTTAAGCCAACCCATTGTGTGGTATTTGCCATAGAGCCTGGCAAACCAAGACAGGGTATTGATAACAATGTGACTCACCCAAGCTCCAACTCTTACTAGCCACATGCCCTCTGGCATTTTCTTTAACCTTTCTAAGGCTGTTTCCATGTTGGAAAAATGGGCTAATTATAAAAGTCATCCTGAGGCAGAGAGATTCAGTGCAATAGTCCAGCCTCCTGCCAGCCACATATTCAATCCACAAAGTATGCTGCTATGCCTGGGATTATTGTCATTAGTGTCACTTTTAACAAGGATGCCCTAGACTCAGCACCAGTGACTTTCCGTTTCGCCTGTAGAAAAGACTCCTTCCCTGGTGTCTGTAAACTCACGAGAAGCCATAGTATTTTTTTGTATTATGCACATCCCATTTCTAGGTAAGAGAGTTTTATTTCCTTCTTCATTCAAAAAAAAAAAGGCCCATTTTAATTCTTTGATTTTCTATCTTCAAACTTTAAAGGACTTCTTATAAATCACCTTTAACTCTCCGCTTGGCTGACAGTGGTGAAGAGGAGGGAGGGGCTTAGCCTGAGCTGGTGGTGTCCGGGAAACTGCTGCACACCAGGAGGGGCCACCTGAATGCATTGAAGCTGGGCTGCTAATGTACCTGCCCCAGGACACAAGGGGTCCCCTGTCAGAGCCCAGGCCCGTGCGTGAGTGGCATGGGAACCAGGAACAGGAAAGCTTTATCAGAGGGCTCACCTGCTTCTCGTGAATCTACCAGGACCAGTGTTTCCTTCTATTAGCCACGATCCAGGGCTACATTGTTGTTAGTGTGTTTTTTTGGTATTTTTTTAATGCAATTTGAGATATATTCACATAACATTCAATCCTTCAAAGTGCACAATCAGTTGTTCACAGTATCATCATATAGTTGTGCATTCATCACCACAATCAATTTTTGAACATTTTCATTATTCCAAAAGATAAAATAAAAATTAAAATAAAAAAGAACATCCAAAACATTCCATTCCCCTCCTCCCCCCATTGTTGATTTACTTTTTTAATTAAATTCAGTTTTATTGAGATATATTCACATACATACAATCATTTATGGTGTACAATCAACTGTTCACAGTACCATCATATAGTCATGCCTTCATCACCCCAATCTATTTTTGACCACTTTCCTTACACCAGAAAGAATCAGAATAAGAAATAAAGGTAAAAAAGAACACCCAAATCATCCCCCCCATCCCACCCTATTTTTCATTCAGTCTTTGTCAACATTCTTCTACTCATCCATCCATACACTGGATAAAGGGAGTATGATCCACAAGGTTTTCACAAACAAAATGAAGCAGAGTTGAGTCCTTATTAAGTTCCTTAAATAAGTCCAACTGATTAGCTGGTAAGTCATAGCAAGAGCCACATGGATTTGAAAAACAATTGTATTACATATATGAAAGAGCCATTATTTTTCCAACCTGTAGGCGAAGCTTGCTGTGCAGATAGAGGTGAGTCTTCCTTGCTGTAATCCCTGCCCCTGCTCCCCACCTCTGCTCCCCTTGCTGTCAGTCTCCTATCATCTAGCAGCTTTCTGTCATTCAGCCAGGAAGCACCCTGAGTAGTTTTAATAGTATAATAATATTAAATTATTTTAAACTGCAGTCCTTCTATTGCTTTTTATTAAATTATTATAAAGATCCTATTCCTACTCATGGTTCAGGAGGTCATGGAAGTCTATGTCTCACATTTTTCAGCTGGGCAGCTCCAGGCAGTAGGAACAGGTTTATGCTTACTCATCTCCTCCTTTCACTTGGGCAAAGTCCCCCCTCCCCCTGCATGGAAGTCCTGGGTGCAGGCATCTGTCCCCTCTGCTTAGTGAAAGATGGTTTCTGTGTGTAGGGGATCATTGCAACAAAGACCCCAGCTTTTCTCTGTTCTTTCTTGTGGCAGAGAGCAAAGCACTGTGGTCTGGAGGTCAAAGGTCCACGCTGGAAAGCTGGTTCCACGCCCCCGTGGCCATGTGCTCCATGCTCCTTCAGTTTCCTCATTTGGAGCACCGGGCCTCAAGGGCATCCTCTAATATTAAGTGCCACGGAAATGTAGTGCAATGTAATGCAAATTAGGATGAGAGCTCATTTTTGTCATGCGCACACAGAAGTGCTAGACTTCAATATCTTTCCAAATGCAGACCTCTCTGCCACTCTGAAACAATGCTAGTAATTTAATTTTCTGCAGAAAAATCCATTCCCTATTATAGTCTTAAGTTAAATGGCAACACATGGAGTCATTAAATTCTAATGGAAATACATGGGTGAAGAATAATTTGAAGAAATTGAACTAATAAGAGCAAAAATAGAATGAGAACAATACGTGTTGTTAGTTCAATGTGAAAATAAGAGTGTATCACTGATCTAAAAACTGGCCAAACAACTGCAGTCCTTCCATTGCTTTTTATTAAATACATATTATAAAGATCCTATTCCTATTCATGGTTCAGGAGGTCATGGAAGTCTATGTCTCACATTTTTCAGCAATATATATATATATATATATATATATATGTG
Organism: Choloepus didactylus; assembly: GCF_015220235.1. NCBI lineage: Eukaryota > Metazoa > Chordata > Mammalia > Pilosa > Megalonychidae > Choloepus > Choloepus didactylus. Next base: position 15,850,429 of record NC_051316.1, on the reverse strand, counting down.
AGGGGTATAACACTTTAAAAAAAAGCATTCTGGCATGAGCAGATTGTGTTTTGTCAGCAAAGAAATTTTTGTACATGATTAAAAATGTTTTATTTTTAAATATATGAAATGTTTCATATGAGAGAATATGTCTTAGAACAGTCTTAAAATTTTGGAATCTCTCCAGAGTTAAAAATTAAATTAAAAAAAAAATGATTACAAAGTGAATTGTGTATGTACTGTGTAAAAACCCCATACAAAAGCAACACTGGAGAAAGCAGTATTCTTACGCGTTCTGCTCACTCTAGATGCCCAAATCTGGGTTTAAAACCAGGTGGGGTCTTCTCAGTCTAGAGAGTATAAAATCTCTGTCCCCTGCACCCCTTTCATGTTCCAGGATAATTCTAAGCTCTGCTCCTCTTCCTCTGGAGCTGCCCATCCCTGGATCTCACCCTGGGTTAACAACATTGGCTCCAAAGGAGATAATTAGTTAGATTGTAAAGTTGCAAGTGACAGAAACCAACTTGAATTGGCTTAAGGACACAAATGAGATTAAATTAAAAGGGAGAGTAAATTAGATAGCCAAACAAAAAAATGAGAGTTGGTGATTCGGGACTCAGGAAGTTATAGGATGCCATACTTTCTTCTGATATGCTGGGCGAGATGGTCCTCTTTAGTTTCATAACCAGGAAAGACCTTTTTTATATTCATGGTGAAGCAGTCTATGTGGGTTCACCTTGGCTCTGGTTGGTGTTAGGTCTGGGCCCTGGGCCCTTCCCTCATCTCTCCGTTTTGCAGAACCAGGCTGCAGATCAGACTGTGCCTCACATTGCTGCCACCTTCCTTTCCCCATTTTCCTGCTACTTTCTTTGTTCTCACCCATCACTGCCCCCTCCCTTTCCCTCACAAATTTATTTCCTCCCTCACCTCTCCTGTTCAAATGCACAAACCAGGCATTGCCAACATTACAAGATAAACCATGTGTAACCCCCTATTGGCCAAAGTTCACGTACCTTACACTGTGTAACCTCCTGATTGGCAAAAAGCCCTATAGAAAGAAATCCCACCACCCAATTGTGCACTTCCCCCTCCAAGCAGCCTTTCTGCCAGTGGGGGCCGACGTGAGTCTTCTCTCAAATAAAACTTTTCTTTATTACCTGCCCATTTGGCTTTGTTGCCCATCTTTTGAAACAAACTTCCTTACAACTGGCTGCTCTGTGCAAACAGAAGGGGGTAACTCCTGTTCTCATTTCCTTGATGGGGGTGGGGAGATAATTTAGAGGATCTTGGTTTGTACCTCTCTCAAAACACACTCAACATCCTGCCAAATGCATATCTCCACAGCCCCCTTGTGTGAAAGTGCTTGGTACATTTTCAGCATTCAACAAATATTAGTTTCCCTTCCTCGTCATTGTATCTGCCTGAAGAAAAACTCTGTGCTGATAATATATTTGGAATATTAGTTACATGGCATGGGAGCCACATTAAGTCATGGAATATTTTAAATTAAGTTCTCTGATCATTAGTGTGTTTCAGTATTGGTTTTCATGTTTTCAAATTGTTCACAATTGAGCTACATGCTTGTAAAAAATTGTTTTTCTGATTATCTACTATAAGTTCGTTGTATAACTTTTAGAAAACACAGCAGGCATAGAGAAGAAAATAATCTTTACCCCAAATCAAATAATTTGATAACCACTGTCAACTTGTTGAGGTTATTTCCTTTGAGTTATTTTTTATATATTTGATTATACTGTGATGCACTGTCATATAAAATTCTATTTTTAAATATTTTAAAGAATTTTGAATACCTAACTCCTCTTTTCAAAAAGATGTCTAAGGATTCCAAAATCCTCTTGGATAAATAATTTCAAATTTCCTTTTATTTCTAATAAGCTTACATATGCTAGACCATCTCCTAACTATCAGGAGAAAAATACTATGATATAAATTTGTAGTAGTATGGCATGATCAATTTAGCTAACCATTACTGCCGGGACAAAGTAGCATCTGTGTGTGTGCACATGACTGTGTGTGTGTGTTAGAGGTAACAGTAGAACGGGAGCTCAAATCAGTTAATACAACTGGAAATGAGCACTCTCAAATCTCTGTGGGACTTATTTTTTGGAGGGATCTCTTTCTTCCTGACCATAAAGTAAAGATTAAATTTTATAATTTCAAAGGTTCTGTTGTTCTAGGATTCTCTGGCTCCATCATTCCACTCCAGAAAAACAAAGTTCCCATAAATACAGTGATAAACAATAAGATGTGATGAGCTATGAGGGCAGGGTTGGGATGGGGGTGGTAAATAAACATGTCCATGCAGTCAGTTCATTCCTAAGTAGCAAATTTCTTTGAAATGCTTTTTAAATGGGGTCAGTAAGATTTTTTTTTTTTTTTTTTTTTTTTGAGTGACCACTATAGTACTGCCATGACATGAAGTATTTCATTCTAAATCTTGGGTGAATCTAAATCAGGACTAAATCTAAATCTGAGCCCAGTTTAGAGTAGCAAAGCAGAGTAAAGAAGTGAAAACGCATCTTCCTTAGAATCCTGGCTCTGCGTTGTACCCCTGAAACTGAAAGCAAATCTTGTAGATTCTCCCAGCATCTGCTTCCTTATCTCTGAAACCAGGGAAGGACCCATGATTTGTGAGATCCTGTCTACCTAAATTGGCAGAATGTTTATCCAGTGCATTTTGATAAAATAAGAAGCAATTACATATAAATAATATACTTGGAGAAAAAGCCACTGGCATAGTTGCCTGATGAAATAGTTCCCAAACTTAAGAGCCAGGTCTTCCCTGTGTATGAGTATGGAGATAGTTGGAAAAAAAATCCTTGATATGTGGTATTCACCAGGTTTCAACATATGAGGTAGTGTATGAGAATGTGCAAAAACTTTTTTCTATTTACCAATAAAAATTCAAGTTGTAGGAAAAGCTATTTTCCTTAGTCAATGACTGGTTATGGATCATGATCTAGACAGGAAAGAAGAGTGTTGGGGTCAATTCAGAGAAAGAATCAATCAAACATGAAGAAAGAGGGCATATGTATCACTACATGAACAAAAGAGGGCCGAATCTTAGACCCCCCAACTACACGCTGATCTCTTCACAGAGAACAGTTGAAAATCAAGAATATTTCACAGTGTCAGCATCTCACCCTGCAGAATGCTGATTACTTACAATGGAAATTTTTACCTTTTTTCATGGATGATAACTTAACAAAGTGTTCAAATCTAGCATCAGTAATAAGGAGATGGCCTCCTGATGTGATGCAATAAGGACACATCGCCCAAGTAGTTTTCTTGTCAAATGTCATGAGGAGATAATCAAATCAATCCAAACTGAGGGGAAGGCTATAAAACAACTGCTCAGGACATGTTGAAAATATCAATGTCATGAAAGACCAAAAAAAAAAAAAAAAAAAGTCAAAAGTGAGGAAACTACTCTAGATTAAAGGAAATGAGAAAGAACTGGAAATTAAATATAATGTTTAATCTTTATTTAGATTCTGGACTTCAAAAAAGCAGCCAAAACAGAAATCATAGGGAAAATTGAGGAAATTTGAATATAATCTATATATTAGAAAATAGTATTCTGTCAATGCTAAATTTCTTGAATATGATTAATTGTTCTGTGGTTATGAAGGAGAACAACCTTGTTGAAATATTTAGGGCTGAAGCATGGGTAACAGGTGAGAAAGAAAAAGTGCACACATGTGCAATTGCATGAACACACACTTACAGAGAACAAATAGGGCAAAGTGTTGGCAAATGGCTAATGTAGATGAAAGGTATATAGGTCTTCCTTGTCCTATTCATTAATCTTTCTGTGGGTTTGAAATTTTTGGAAATAAAAAGTTGGAGAGGAAATACCACGCTTCTGATTATGCTTCATCATAGAAGAAAATACAAAAATCATTCATTATATCAAATCTCAGCCAGAAGAAATGGGTAGCAGGTACATGGTTTTGCTTCCCACATAGCAGTAGGACAAGTGCCGAGAACACTGATAATACCAGGACGAGTGTGTCTATAACTTGCTCAAGTGGCATATCTCCAAGTATATTCACAGTTGAAATACCACAATTTTTTCACATTAAAGATACCAAGATTTTTAAAAAGAAGATATAAGACAAATAGCTTATGTTTGGAAATGTTTTGGTAATGGGTGGTGGTGATGGTAGAATACATATTATGAATATAATTTACAGCACTAAAACATGTATCTGAATGTGGATGAAAGGGAAAATGTTAGGTTACATATATGGTAATAGAATAAATTAAAAACAATCCATGAAACTGCACTATACAAACAGCGAACCCTAAGTTAAACCATGGACTATATAGTTAATAGTACAGTTATAAAAATGTGCTTTCATCAATTGTAACAAATGTTTCACACCAATGCAAAATGTTAGTAATAGGGTGGTGTGCTGGTTTGAATCTATGTTCCCCACAAAAGCCATGTTCTTTAATGCAATCTTGCAGTGGCAGACTTGTTAGTCTTTTCATTAGGGTAGGACATTTTGATTAGGTTGTTTCCATGGAGATGTGACACACCCAAAAGTAGGTGAGACTTTTGATTAAGTCATTTCCATGGAGATGTGACTCCACCCACTCAGTGATTAGTTCACTGGAGTTCTTTAAGAGAGCTCACAGAAAGAAGGAGCTCAGAGAAGCTGAGAGAGACATTCTGGAGAGAAGATAAGATATGAAATCCAGAGTTTGCCTCCTGGAGAAGCTAAGAGCCTACACAGACCCAGCCACTTAGAGATGCAAACAGAAAGATGTTTAGAGATGCTAAGCTAAGAGATGAAGCCCAGAGTTTTCCCCAAAGAAGCTAAGAGAGGACTCCCAGATGCTTAGAGAGAAATGCCCCAGGAGAACCAAGCAGAGAGCTGAGAGAAGCTAAAAGAAATAGAAGCCCAGAGATATTTTGGAGAAAGCCATTTCGAAACACAACCCAGGAGCAGAGGACCACCAGGCACCAGCCACGTGCCTTCCCAGCTAACAGAAGTGTTCTGGATACCTTTGGCCTTCCTTCAATGAAGGTATCCTCTTGTTGATACCTTAGTTTGGACACTTTTATGGCCTTAGAACTTGGGTTGCTTGTAACCTAATAAAGCTCCTTAATAAAAGCCAATCCATTTCTGGTATTTTGTGTAATGGCAGCTTTAGCAAACCAGAACAAGTGGTACATGGGAATCCTGTATTTTATGCATGATTTTTCTGTAAACCCACAACTTGTCTAATTAAGGAAAAGCAGGATGGGCTCCCCATCCAAGTTTTGGTTTGGATGTTTCCAAATGCACACACATACCAAGAAAGGTTTATTACGCATGTAAGGAGGCCTTCTGGCGAGAGCACGACAGGCTCTCACAGGTCTGAAAATGGTTTGCAAGAGAGCAGGGGAGGGAGACTGGCCTTGTGCTTGACGGTGATTAGGGGTGGGGCAGGTGAGAGGGCTCTGTCACATAAGCCTAGGTCTTGCATGGTTTGATCTTCCCACCAATGCCAATGGAAGAACAACAGAGCTTTCTTATCAGCTTGTCCAGATGTGGGATGGAGAGAAAGGAAGGGGCTATGGGGCTTGAAAATCTGTCAAAAATGGAGTAAAAATATTACAGGTCAAAGAACAAGAATCTGATTTTTTTCCCTAAACCTCATCAGAAAAGCAAATGAATGACATTATTGGGGAAATTTTTAAATCATCTCCAAAAGCTACCATGAAGTGTTGATTAAAATTTCCAAAACAGAGGGCAGCCAAAGTGTGTAATTATTAGAAGCTCAACCATCATTATCTCATACACGGAAACAGTCAACCTTTCAGTCTTTAATGTTTTCATCAACTTGGCCCAGAGAAATAGTCTTTAGTAAGAAATAAGGAATCCTTTTAAATATACCATCTAAGGACAATCAGAACACTCAGAATTGTCTAACACAGCCATCACACACTTACTGCCATCACCACAATATATCCCAGTGCACTGCTGTTTTTTAACTTAGTGGAAATAAAGACAAGGGGGAAAATCAGTAACTGGGGAACCAGCTTGATTCCCAGCTGCCTCTCAGAGCCAGGACTAGATCCATCATCTCTTTCTCTGGCACCAAACAAGAATCATTACTAACATGATTTTTGTTTTACACATGGCAGAGTAAAATGTTTCTGCCCCCTTCTCCCTTGATAATAATTCCAGTCAACAGGGAGAAGGAAAACGAAATACAAAATGATTTCGATGAAACTAAGAGAATATCCTCGTCTCCAAAGCACCACACATGAATAGAGAGGGAACTGGAAAGGGTGTTAGCACATTGGGTAGAGTGAAATGTGAATTCCCACCAAGGACTGATTCATTCTGCAGAACTTGGGAATGTTCAGGAATTGAAGACATGAGTATCTTGAATGCAGAAGTAAGACGTGGACCAAAATCACTAGAAAAAAGATGAAAGTTTATATAAAGAACTGCCAGGGTCCCCACACCTCCATTTGCACCTGAGGTAAGCCATGCAACTTCCATTTTGAATAGATTGTTTACCAAAATGACTGTAATTATTTTTCCATCCCTGGGTTGACCATGAGACTTGCTTTAACCAATAGAATGGGATGGAAATGACATTGTGCCACTTCTGAGCTCAGGTCTCAAGTCCTCCTCTCTAGCCTCCACTTGCTTTCTAGAACTCAGCTGAGTTGCCTTGTGAGCAAGCCTATGCTGACCCATTGGATGATGGAGATAGTGGCCCCATCCCTCCCCCAGCACCCCAGCAACAGGCTGCCAATCCTCAGATGCAAAGCCACTGTATTAGTCACAGTTCACCAGGGAAATAGAACCAACAGGATGTGTGTGTGTGTGTGTGTGTGTGTGTGTATTTATAGAAATTTATTATAAGGAATTTGTTCATCTGGTCATGCGGCTGGCAAGTTCAATTCCATAGGGCAGTCCACAACCTGGAAACTCTGATAAAAGTGATGCTGAAGTTGAGTCCAAATTCCCCAGAAGAAGCTGGCTGGCTGAGGTTGGGGCAGAAATTCTTTCTGATTCCTAAAATTGTCAGTTCTGTCTTTTAAGAACTCCATGTGATTGGATGAGGTGCTCCCCACATTTCTGAGGGCAATTTCCCTTATTGATTGTAGATGCAATCAATTGCAGATGCAATCAACTGATTACTGATGCAAATCCACTTACAAAAGACCCTCACAGTAACAATAAGGCCAGCACTTTCTTGACTAAACAACTGAACACCATAACCTAGCCAGGTTGACACATGCAACTAATTATCCCAGCAACTTAACTGACCAGCAACTAACCATAGAATGTCATGAATACATGAAATGAGCTGAGCCCAGCTGAGACCAGAAAAATGCCCAGGTGTGCCTGTACTAAATAGCTGACCCACATGATCTTATGTTAAATAAATGGTCGGGGTTTTTTAAACCTTTAAGTTTTGGAGTGATTTGATATACAGTAAAAGTTAAGGGCAGCCTGGAAACAGGAGGTTTATATTTTGGAGAAATTGAACCAGAAACTCTCTTGACTAAGGGTCACCAGGTAAAGTTGTGCATAGGAATGAGGTTTTGGGCTGAAAACATGGGGCTAATGAGAGCTGCATACCTCTTTATAATCTCCATCCATTGCCCAGGTTCCAGAGCCCTAGTATCTGAGAGCATGTTACCCAAGAAAAATAATGGGGCATCCTTCTATAATGAAACTCAATGAGCTCAGAGGACCCTGTGCCAGTTTGAATGTATTATGTCCCACAAAACACCATTATCTTTGATGTAATCTTGTGTGGGCAGATGTATTAGTGTTGATTAGATTGTAATTCTTTGATTGAGTGTTTCCATGGAGATGCGACCTACCCAACTGTAGGTGATAACTCTGATTAGATAATTTCCATGAAGGTGTGGCCCTGCCCATTCAGTGTGGGCCTTGATTAGTTTACTAGAGCACTATAGAAGCTCAGACAGAAGGAGTGAGCTTGCTACAGCCAAGAGGGTCACTTTGAAGAACGCACAGGAGCTGAGAGAGGAGCTGCAGCTTACAGAGACATTTTGCAGATGGCCTTTGAAAGCAGACTTTTGCTCCAGAGAAGCTAAGAGAGGACAAATGCCCCAAAAGCAATGAAGAGTGACATTTTTGAGGAATGTAGCCTACAGAGGAATGCCCTGGGAGAAAGCCATTTTGAAATCAGAACTCTGGAGCAGATGCCAGCTACGTGCCTTTCCAGCTAACAGCGGTTTTCCAGATGCCATTGGCCATCCTCCAGTGAAGGTACCCCCTTACCTTGGACACTTTATGGCTTTAAGAATGTAACTTTGTAACCAAATAAACCCCCTTTACAAAAGCCAATCCATTTCTGGTATTTTGCTTAATGGCAGCATTAGCAAACTGGAATAGACCCTAAAGAGGGGTATGATATAACAGAACCACATCAACCTGCTTACAGTGAGTACTGCATTATCGGACCTGAGGTGAGTTTCCCACTAGAGAAAGAAGCACCACAGATATTAGAAAATCCAACTTTCTGTCCCATCACCCAGCCCTCCATTATGCCCATGCAGAAATGCCAAGCAACTTTTTAGTGACTTATTCCCAAATATTAATGAACATCCAAAGATAACCAGATATTTGAAGAAAACCTTTAACTTGAAAAGCAAAGGTAGAACCATCAAACAAACCAATAAAATAATAAAGGAACTCAGAATAAACATCTGCAATGCAGAAAACTTACAAAAAAAAGCTGTGATTAATGTTTTCAGAGATATAAAAGACAAAGTCAAGTCTGAAAAACAAGAACAGATGCCACAAAAAGAAAAATTAGAGAATAAGAAAAATGTTAAGAAATTTAAGTATGATAGCAAAAATTGGAATTTTAATGGAAGCATTAGAAAATAATGTCAGATTAACTTTCCAGAAGGTAAAATAAAAACTGATGGATTCCTAGAAAGAAAATAAAATGAGTGTATTAATTCAGGGGACACAACATTTAACTGATGGGCATTTGAAAACCTGAGCCCAGAGGAAACAGTAGGGAAGACATACCAAAGAAACATGCACGTGAATTTCCCCAGAAGTGAAGGACTTCCCTTTTTATACTGACAGTGCCACTAAATCCCAGCATAGTGAATGAAAAACGTCAAGGTACACCATTGCAAAACCTTCCAGAATGGGTAACGAATAGATTTCCTTACAAAAGATCATAAATAAAGTGTTATCAGACTTCTCAATATTATTTAAAATAGAAGAAAAACTGGGAATTGTCCTCAAAATTTGAAGAAAAATTATCTTCACCCTAGATTTCTATACTAAGCCAAATGATTAACCAAGTGGGAAAATAAGATAAAGTTATTAAAGAGTTGCAAAAACTTTAAAAATGTATCTCAATCACCTATTTTCAGGAAACTACTAGAAGCCTTCTGTGCAGATGACACAGAGTAAGAAAATGATAAGGGATTCAAAATCAGAGCCTGCAACCCAGAAGGTTGCAACCTAAAGGGAAGTCCCAGAACCACAGCTGGGAGTTGTCTAGAGAGCAAGTACAGATTCAATCAGGAGAATGAGGACAAAGAAGGGAAATACAGAGCTCACATATAATCTGATAGTTTGACAGAGTAGACAATTGCATTGAAAAGGTTAGAGGGTGAGACAGACAGAAAGAAAAACAAAAGTAAACAAATTTTGAAAAGAGGCAATTGTTAACTATGACATAAAGAAAATAATGTATAATATAAATTGAATTCATGAAAAATGACTTGACTTGGTGGAGAATAGTATTTACATAGCTGTAATTATGAAAATTATGAAAGAGCCAAAAAGAATTTTAACTTTTGGGGAGGTTGGGGAAAAAGAAAGGAAGGAAATGTAGGAGACTTAAGTTTTTGTATTTAGTATAAGAGGTCAGTAGATAGGGGTGAAATTGATGAATCAAGATATAGCAAACCCTTTACAGAGTCTGCCAAAGCTGAGAGTTTGAAAAATTGCCTACATGAAAAATCCTGAAGACAAAGAAGATAGAGATTAACAATAAAACTCAGGGAACAAAATATTCCATCTAACAATAGATGGAAGAATCTTTCCTTAATGTCTGATGCCCCAACTATGGAAAGTAAGTGGATGGAAAATTGTCCAAAGGGCCACCCAAGAAAATACAGGCAGCAAAGAGAATCTCTCCATGTAGCAGAAACTAGTGTGTCTCAGCTCAGTTGTCTATAACAAAGACCAACACAAAAAGTATCACATAACAAAAAACCCCCAAACGAGTAAACAATCCCCAGAACTTCTTAGAGGTCATTCCCTCATAAGTAACTTAAATTGCTTCTTTCCCCTCTTCCTATCAGAAATGGCTCCTACAGTAAACTCAGTAATCTGGGGGAGCTGTGAAAATATACATCTATGACAGGGGTGATGGTAGATTGGATTATTGTTCTCAATCTTTAATCCCTCCCTCTGCAAAGTGACCTTGAAGTGCAAGAAGTGTGCCTCCCTTCCCCACTGATATTAGGCTTGGCCACATGATTTGCCTTAGATAATGGAATAAAAGGGGGGGTAATACAAGCAGATGTCTTAAAAGGTACTCATGAAGTTTGACTTGGGGACTTGTGATCCACTGATCTGCCATGAGAAAAATGTCTCAGGTAGCAGCTGAATGAAGGAGACTAGAAACACATAATCAAGAAAAGGAAAAAAAAAAAAAAAACACTTGTTTTTGTAAACCATCAAGATGGGATTGTTTGTTACACAGCATTATGGTAACAATAGCTGACTAAAACACATGGGAAATGTGGAAACTTTGTAATCAGAGGGAGCTGGTATCTGCTCCTGACTGCCATTTATCAATAATGTAAACTTCAGAAACAATCTTATTTTCCCTGAGTCTCAGTTTGGTTTTTTTTTCAATTGAGATACATATCACATATCATAAAATTCAACCTTTTAAAGTATTCAAATCAGTGGAATTAATTTATTCATGAAGTTGTACAACCATATAATTCCAGAATATTTTCATCATCCCCCAAAGAAACCCCACACCCCAAAGCAATTCTTCCCCAGACACCCATAACCCAGCTCCTGGCAACCACTAATTTATTTTGTCTCTATGGATTTGCCTATTCTGGACATTTCATGAAAGTGGAATCATACAACATGTGTATTTTATGCCTTGTTTCTTTCACTTAGTATAATGTTTTCAAGGTTCATCCATGTTCTAGCATGTATAAGTACTTGATTGCTACTTATTGCCAAATAATTGTATGGTTGTGTTTTATTTATATATTCATCATTTGATAGATAATTGTGTTGCTACCACTTTTATGACTATTATAAATAATGCTATTATGAACACTCATGTACTCATGTACAAATTTTCGTGTGGACATATGTTTTCAATTCTCTTGGATGCATATGTGGGAGTGGAATTGCTGAGTGATACTTTAAGTGTATGGTAATTTTAACATTTTGAGGAGCTGCCAAACTGCTTTCCAAAGCAGCTGCACGATTTACATTTCTACCAGCAATATATAAGTGTTCTAATTTCTCCACATTTGCCAGAAATTGTTATTGGCTGTCTTTTTGATTATAGCCATTCATGTAGGTATGCAGTGGCATCTCACTGTGGTTATGATTTATATTTCCCTAATGATGAATGATGGGGTGCATCTTTTCCATGGGCTTACTGGCCATTTGTATATCCTCTTTGGAAGAATGACTATTCAAATACTTGACCCATTTAAAAAAATTTTTTTTAATTCAGTTTTATTGAGATATATTCACATACCACACAATCATCCATGGTGTACAATCAACTGTTCACAGTACCATCATATAGTTGTGCTTTCATCACCTCAATCTATTTTTGAACGTTTTCCTTATACCAGAAAGAATCAGAATGAGAATAAAAAATAAAAAGAAAAAGAACACCCAAATCATCCCCCATTCCACCCTATTTTTTCATTTAGTTTTTGTCCCCATTTTTCTACTCATCCATCCATACACTGCCTAAAGGGAGTGCAATCCACGAGATTTTCGCAATCACACTGTCACCCCTTGTAGTCTACATTGTTATACAATCATCTTCAACAATCAAGGCTACTGGGTTAGTTTCAGGTATTTACTTCTAGCTATTCCAATACATTAAAACCTAGAAAGTGTTATCTCTATAGTGTAGAAGAATGTCTACCAGAGTGACCTTTTGACTCCATTTGAAATCTCTCAGCCACTGAAGCTTTATTTTGTTTCATTTTGCATCCCCCTTTTGGTCAAGAAGATGTTCTCAATCCTATGATGCTGGGTCCAGATTCATCCCCATGACCCATTTTTTTAAGTGGGTTGTCTTCTTGCTTTTGAGTTGTAATATTTCTTTTTATATTCTACATAAAAATCTTGTATCAGATATATGATTGCAAATATATTATCTCATTCTGTAAGTAATATTTTCACTTTCTTCCTGGTGTCTTTGAAGCATAAGAGTTTTTAATTTTGAGGAACTTCAGTGTATCTGTTTTTCTTTCATCTCTTATGCTTTTGGAGACCTATCTAAGAAAACATTACCTAAAAAAAGGTTATGAAGATTTACTCCTGTGTTTTCTTCTGAGAGTTTCAACTCTTGTATTTAGGCTGTCCGGCGCTGCCCCGCTCGGTCCCCGGTTCCCGGCCGGCGAGGGGAAACAGGGAAGGAGAGAGAGAGATGCAGACTGCGCGAACTAACCTGGTCATGAATCACGACTCGAACCACACGGCAGTTGTGAAAGCAAGCCCTTTACTACAGCTAGATGAACATTCTGTGTTACTGGTTCCCACACGGGGCACGGCGCCTCGTGGGAGAGCAGCCTCGATGTGGCCGTCAGGCACGGCTCCTTGTGGGCTGTCTCACCCTACCCCGTCCGGGTAAGACCTTTTATACACAATTAACAACCAATAAGCTTCTAGGCTAGTATCGCGTATACAGGATTTCGATTGGTAGGAGCGGGTGGCGGATACATGCGTCACTATGCGGAAACAGGATGCAGGCGCCATCTTGGCTCACTCGATGGGCGGGGGTAACTCTAGAGCAGGCTGCAGCGCATACGCTAGGCCCGATTCGGGAGGCGGCTTTCCACATCTCCCCCTTTCTTATTTATTTTTGACCCAGTGTCTCCAGTGATGAGCGTGCTCCCGTGAACCCAAATGGTTCACAACCTCTTTGGTGCTTTGGGGAGTCTGGACTAGGCCTCAGCCATCCAGCGGCGGAGCCTCTAGCACCAACCAGAATGCTCACGTCATATGGAGACCGGAGAGTCCGTAAGCTGGAAGCAACGTGACTCTCCCTGCAGTGCTTCGCCTGGCAACTGGGGAACAACGACGGGGGCAGGAACAGCAGTAACCAGAGTCGGGGGTGTCACTAGGTGTCTCTGTGCAATGGCTAGGGTCCAGTCTGGCCACAACTAGGACTCTGCCCTAGAGACCCACCTGAGACAAAATTATGACTACTGGTGTCGCCTTTTACACCCGAGAAACAGCCATGCGATTCGCTACAAATTTTGCTCCAAAGCGCCCCACCTGAGGCGACCAGGAAGGGGTATGGTTAATAAATCGGTCACTATCGGGGGTAACAGAGGTGGGAGTCATAGCCATCATAGTGGTAACACGCAATTGCTGCTGCGCTTGAAACAGGCGTTCTAGCAAACATTTAACAACGACTAATCCCACCAATAATCCCACTGCAATGAGGATCCAATTAGTTAAATTGGGCCAAGAGAACCAGGAAGAAACACTGTGCAATAGTTTCTGTAGAACCTCGCCTAACCCGGAGAGATCGACTTTAACGGGTTTTAACTTGATCCCCCCAATTGTGTCTAAACTAGATTCCACCTGTTGGGAGAGATTAACAAATTCAGGAAAATATGACCTTTTCAGCCAATCAGAGACTCTGGAAATGCTTCCGGTCACGTTGGCCCTGACAGGAGTGACACAGAGTTTAACCGTAAGCCACCGGGTGTCACATGTTTGCTGAAGCACTCTCCAGAGTCCATCTATTTCCAGTCCAAGTTCATCTATCTCCGCTTGGAGTTTCTGAATGGCCTGGAAATTTAAGTTCAGCATCTGATTGTGGCGGCGTAGCACGTCTCGGGTAAGGTTGACCAAGCCATTTACCGTTTCCATCGTTATGGCGAGCTGCCGATCTGTCCATGCTTGTAGCACAGCCTGCCCGATCGTTGGGACAAACAAAGAGGAAGCTACACTGGCAGCATTCGATAGCCATTCTTTTATGCCTCTTGGACGCCTAGACTTAGAGAAGGGGACATTGTTAAGTGAAACAACTTGAGAAACAGGGCCAACCCAGTCGGTTGCCTTGACGGGGAGCCAGACATAACTTGGGCGATACACTAGGATAGCGGGGCGGCGAGGCATCCGGGTCTTTGGAACGGTTGCAGACTGTAGGAGCAAACCCTGGAAGGAAAAGGCACCTTTGAGTCTCCTTTTTACTCAAGATCCCTTCACAAGACTGGCGGCTCTTCCCTGTAACGTTAAGAAATTCAAGCAAGACTCCCTTACTTAACTCGCCATTACCAGTTTCACAAGTAGCATTCGCCGCAACTGTGGTGTTGACAACCTTGACAGAGAGGTTAGCAAAAGAGAGGATCAGTGTGTCATTGGTGAGGGGGAAGGACTCGTTGAAGCTTGTGGAGGAAATATAGTTCCACTAAAAAGAAAAAGGCAGATTAGAAGGATTGCTATAGGAGAGCAAAGAACAGAGTTACCAATCCTCTTTTTGGGCAACCGCGGGGTGGTCAGTCCTACTATTATCGTCTTGTCGGTCGTCGCCATCATCAGCAGGGTCGGAGGCTTGGTCTAATGGTTCAGGTTGTATATTCGTTGGCGTTTCTGACAGCTGTTCCTTGGCTTCTTCAGGTGATGTCACGGTTCTCACCAGTCTTTCCGGAACCCACACTGGTTGACGTCCTGGTTCCTGGGGAAAAACACAAACAGAGCCTCTGGCCCAGCTGAGCACCGGGTCAGGGCCTTTCCACTGCCCCGACAGGACATCCTTCCAACGGACTAGACCTCTATGCGGAGGACTCGGGGTGGTGTGTTGCAGGGCAGGTGTCATTCCTTGTGAATTTTCGTTTAAAAAATTATATGTGAGCAAGGCTACAGACAGTCGAGCTTTTGGGGACAGGCCGTGGCCTATACCCTCTTTCTGTTTTTTAAGCAAGTCTTTGAGAGATCTGTGCGCTCTTTCAATGATTCCTTGCCCCTGAGGGTTATAGGGGATGCCATGTTTTAATTGGACATCCATGTTGTCACAAAATTTTTGGAAGGATTTACTAGTGTAGGCAGGCCCGTTATCCGTCTTTAACGTCTTTGGCTTACCCCAAGCTGCCCATGCAGCAAGGCAGTGTGCAATGACGTGGGAGACTCTTTCTCCTGGTTCAGCAGAGGCAAATAAAACTTGGGAGCATGTGTCCACCGACACATGTAAGTACTTGATCTTACCATACTCTGAATGATGAGTGACATCCATCTGCCAAGTATCCCCTGGGGTGAGACCCCTAGGGTTGACCCCAACCGAGGGGACTGCTCTCTGCTCTGCACAATTGTTGCAGGCTCGGACAATATCTCGAGCAGCTGCACGTGGTATGCTGAACCGCTTAGCTAGGGTACCTGCATTGATGTGAAACTTGGCATGGAATTCTCGGGCTTGTTGATACGGTACCAGCGTCGGAAAGATGTGCAGCTGTCGAGTGGCTACATCTGCGCTATGGTTCCCCTGGGCCATAGGGCCAGGCAAACCTGTGTGGGCTCTAATATGGGTTATGTAAAAAGGGTGTTGCCTGGTCCATATAACCTCCTGTAGTTTGGCAAAGAACGTCCTTACTGTAGAGGAATGTTTAACAATGCCCACCGTTTCTAAAATTTGTACAGAGTTCACAACATAAGCAGAATCCGAGACGACATTTAAGGGCTCGGAAAGGCTTTCCAGGACTGCAATGATAACCTGCAGTTCTACCCATTGAGGCTTTTGTGGTTGGAAGAGCACTGTTTTAGGAGTGTCCCCCTCCACACAATACGCCCCTGTTCCGGAGCTGGAGCCGTCCGTGTATACGGTGGGGGCGCCTGCTAGTGGCCTAGGAGAGGTTACTTTGGGAAAAATCACTGGGTGCCGGGTGACAAACTGCAAGAGAGGAGCCTTAGGGAACTGATTGTTAATGGGACCAAGAAATGTACACCGGAGAATGGCCCATTGATCTATGCATCCGGTGAGTATCTCAAGCTGCTGGGAAGAATAAGGCACCCTGAGATTTTTGGGCTGCTGACCGAAATGCTGCACAGCCCTTTTAATGCATTCTAGGGCCAAGTCTGCAACCGCTGTAGGATAGTGCTCTAGGACTTTTTTGGGGGAAACTCCAGGGTGGACCCAGAGCAGCGGCCCCCGCTGCCACAGTACCGCAGTGGGCTGTAATTCTGTCGGCAGCACGCAGGCTTCAAAAGGCTCATCAGGGTCTATTCTCTTCAATGCAGCGCCACTGAGCGCCTGTTCCACCTGGCATAGTGCTCGCCTTGCCTCTGGAGTGAAGCTTCGAGGTGAGTTTATATTAGAATCCCCCTTCAACAGGTCGAACAAAGGTGTTAGTTTGACATTGGGTATTTTTAGGTATGGACGGATCCAATTGATATCCCCCATGAGTTTTTGTAGATCATTGAGAGTGTGTATATTGTCTAGCCTGAGAGACACCTTTTGGGGGGAAACATGAGTGGGTGCGACTTTCGCCCCCAGGAAAGTGGTAATGTCAGTCATTTGGATTTTTTCAGGGGCAATCTCTAGGTTAGCTTCTCTAAGACTAAGGACTAAATGTGACAAAACTGTTTTAAGAAGATCTGTGTCTCTATGGGCTAAGAGAATGTCATCCATATAATGGATGATTTTCACTTGAGGGAACTGCTGCCGAGTGCTAGCTAGCTTCGCAGCGACATACAGCTGGCACATGGTAGGACTATTAGCCATGCCTTGGGGCAGGACTGTCCATTCAAAGCGTTGACAGGGCTCCTCTTGATTACTAGAGGGCACAGTAAAGGCAAACTTAGGGGTGTCTTCAGGGTGGAGCGGAATAGAAAAGAAGCAATCTTTCAGATCTATGATGAAAATCGACCAGTGCTCCGGTAATGCCGAGAGGAGGGGCAGTCCCATCTGAACGGGCCCTAAAGGCTCCATGCAATCGTTAATAGCTCTTAGATCATGTAGCAGTCTCCATTTACCAGATTTCTTTTTTATTACGAATATAGGGGTGTTCCACGGTGACGTGGAAGGGGCGATATGGCCCTTTTCTAGTTGTTCTGATACTAGGGCGTGCAACGCTGCAAGTTTTTCCTGTGGCAAGGGCCACTGAGGCACCCACACCGGAGCCTCGGTTTTCCATTTTAGTTTTATAGGTGTGGGTGGGAATCTCTCCTCAGTGGCCCCTATGAAAAACCCAAGCCCCGTCTGTCAGACTTGGGGGCAGCTTGTATAGGCTCCGCACGTCCGTGCAGTGAAGCTCCTAAACCCTTGCCGGGGGTATACCCCATTTCTTTTAGCAGTCGCTTAGAGGTTGGGGAGTAGCCGCTAATTAAAGTAACGTCCATTTGGGTCAGAATGTCTCTTCCCCACAAAGACACAGGCAGGGCTAATACATAAGGCTGGAAACTGCCTTGGTGTCCTTCTTCATCGGCCCAATGAAGGGCAGCTGCACTGAGCATGGGCGCTGAAATTTGGCCTATTCCTCTAATGGGCTCTTCCGCCCTGCTCGTTGGCCAGGTGGGGGGCCATTCTTGTTGTCTTATGATAGACCGATCGGCCCCTGTATCGAGCAGGCCCAAGAAAGATCTGCCTTGCACCTTAATGGTTAGCATAGGTCGAGACTCCAGGGACATATGGAGTCCCTCAAAAATCGCTCCACTGGATCCGAACCCTTTTTCCCCTCTCTGTCTGATTCTGCTTGGAAAGACTGCATGTAAGCTGGGTAAGAGCAGGAGCTGCGCCAGCTTATCACCTTCTGCAATGACTAAGGTGCCCCGCTGAGATTGAACCATAACTTGGGCACGGCCTGTGAAATCTGAATCTACAAGTCCTGGTATAACTGTTAATCCTTTCAGGGCCGTGGATGCTCTTCCCAATATGAGCCCTACAGTACCAGCCGGTAAGGGCCCCTTGAAGGAGGTCCCTACTAACTGGACACCCATGGAGGGGGTTAGTACGAGTCTGGAGGTGGCACAGAGGTCCAGTCCTGCTGAGCCGGGGGACGCACGAATTTGATCGGATCCTGTGTTGTCGAATGGCATGCAAGGGGGTCCGTCGAAAGGGCGGACCCCCTCTTCCCGTTTTTTGGAATCTGCTCGGGGCGGCCAGAGAGGCGTCTACCCTGCGCATCGAAAACCGATTTACAGTCTTCTGCGCGGTGGGGGCCTTTGTGGCAACGGCCACACGGCCTGGTTGCTGCACCTGGTTCGCCAAACCGTTGAGTGGCAGGGGGTTGACGTCTATTGGGACAATCTCTCTTAAAGTGCCCTGATTGGCCACAGCCATAGCACCCGTTAGACTTTGCCCCTAAGGTTCTCGGGCTTTTTGTAGCCACCTGTAGGGAGCTGGCTAGCATGGCAGCTAGACCTGCATTAGTTAAAGGGCTGCCAGCATCTCTACAGAGCCTGACCCACTCTGTCAAATTTTTTGCTCTGTTTTGTGCCAGGATAACTTTGCACTCCTTGTTGCACTGCTCAAAAATCATTTGCTTAACCACAGTCTCTGCTACTCCTGGATCTGAGAAGATTCTCTCAGCTGCGGTTTGCATCCTGGCTACAAAATCCGCAAATGGTTCTGTGGGGCCTTGGTGTATATTGCTGAGTGAGGCCTGAGCCTCTCCCTCACCTGTTAGCTTTTTCCAGGCACCCACAAAACAGCGGAAGATCTGGGCATAGACCTCTTGTGGGAAACCCGTTTGGTTCTGGGCATGGGCGCCTCTCCCCAACAGCATGTCAGCATTCCACCCGCCACGTCTCCCCGGCCGCATTCCTTGCGGCCTGCTCTTCAGCTAACTCCTCAAACCATGCTTTCCAATCTATGAATCGGCCTGACGGCAAGCAAGCACGGGCTAGCTGAAAAATATCTGCGGGTGTATGATTTAGAGCAGAGAGGTTCTCGATCATGTTCAAGGTATAAGGGGCATTGGGGCCATACTGATGGACGGCCTGCCTCAATTCCCTCAATAGTTTGTAATCATATGATTCGTGCCGATTGCCACCTTGGGGATTGATAATAACCGGGTACATTTCTGAGACTGGCTGCGGCTCAAGTGGCTGGTAGCCACCCAGCATGCCAAAAGGTCTAAATGTTGTGAAAGGGTTCCATCTCCAGAAATGTCTCCCACCACTACCTAATGGCAAAGGGTCCTGAGGGCCTGTATACTCGGGCGGGGGGTACGGCAAAGGTTGCCCCTCCCCTGACCGACCCATCGGGGTTTCCGGGTCTGGCAGCAAAGGATAATTACATTTACTGGGCATGGCCACTAGAGGGAGCTCTCGGCAAGGTCCTTTGGTGGGACCGCCCAAGGCGTCAGTTGGGAGCTGGGGTGTCCCTGGGGGTGCAGCGGTAGACATTGGCGGGGCGGAAGGCCGCACGGGTGTGGCGGGAGGCTCCTCCCACTCAATTAGCGGGGATGCTTCCGCCTTCTCGTCAGTATCGCTATCTGACTCTGAGTCAGAGTCACTGGACTCCGGCGGTTTGCCCTTACAGGAGCCGTCCGCTGACGAAACTGACTGGGTTTCTTGGAGCGCGCACCGTGCTTCTTGCAAGACAGAGGACGGGCTTAGGCCGGTAGCCGATTCTAGTTCAAGGACCGCACGGACGGTCTCCCATATGGGTACTAGAATCGGGTCCATACACACGCCCGTCTGGCGCGCTCGGTCTATGTCGCGACCGAGCTTCATCCAAGAGGGTAGGCTAAGGCTGCCGGTGCAGGCAAACCAAGGGGCAAAAGTATCAACATCATCAAGAAAACGCTGAAGGGAGCTTTTCCTGACCGAGATACCCCGTTGTTTCAAAAGGTTCTTTAAGGGAGCTAAGAGAGGTGAACTTCCGGACTGCCCCATGATTGCAGTCGGCACTATACTTCAGTCACTCGGAGAGCTCTTCCGAGTCCCCCGGGGTCACCTGAAAACCCACGGGCCCTAACTATCATGTAATAAGACGCACTCACCTTCTCGCGTTGATCAGGCGCGGGAAGTCCGCCGTAAGCTCGACGCGCAGCGCTGCTCTCCTCACAGAGGGACCGTCGAGAGCGAGGCAGGAGGAGGAGCTTCCCCGTACGGGCCACCACTTGTCCGGCGCTGCCCCGCTCGGTCCCCGGTTCCCGGCCGGCGAGGGGAAACAGGGAAGGAGAGAGAGAGATGCAGACTGCGCGAACTAACCTGGTCATGAATCACGACTCGAACCACACGGCAGTTGTGAAAGCAAGCCCTTTACTACAGCTAGATGAACATTCTGTGTTACTGGTTCCCACACGGGGCACGGCGCCTCGTGGGAGAGCAGCCTCGATGTGGCCGTCAGGCACGGCTCCTTGTGGGCTGTCTCACCCTACCCCGTCCGGGTAAGACCTTTTATACACAATTAACAACCAATAAGCTTCTAGGCTAGTATCGCGTATACAGGATTTCGATTGGTAGGAGCGGGTGGCGGATACATGCGTCACTATGCGGAAACAGGATGCAGGCGCCATCTTGGCTCACTCGATGGGTGGGGGTAACTCTAGAGCAGGCTGCAGCGCATACGCTAGGCCCGATTCGGGAGGCGGCTTTCCACATTTAGGCTTTTGATACATTTGGAGTCAATTTTTGTGTATGGAAAGATGTAGGGGTACAAATTCATTCTTTTGCATGATGTTGCCCAGTTGTCTCAGAACCATTTGTGAAAAAGACTATTCTTGCCCTTCTGAATTGTTTTGGCACCCTTCTTGAAAATCAGTTGTACATACATGTGCGAGTTTATTTCTGTGTTTTCAATTCTATTCCGCTGATCCATATACCTATCCTTATGCCAACTTCCCACTGTTGATTACTGCAACTTAGTAGTAAGATTTGAAGTCAGTGAGGGTGAATCCTCTAAGTTGGTTCTTCCTTTACAAGTTTCTTTTGGCCATTCTATGTGCCTTGCATTCCCATAGGAATTTAGGATCAGCTTGTCAATTTCTGCAAAAGAGGCAGCTGGGATTATGATAGGGATTTTGTTGAAACTTTGATTCTAAAGATCAATTTGGGGAGTATTGCCATCTTAACAAATGTTAAGACTTCCAATACATGAGCATGGGGTGACTTACTGTTTATTTAGTTCTTGACTTTCTTAAAATGACATTTTGTAGTTTTCAGCGTAAAAGTTTTGGACTTATTTTGCTAAACATTTACCTAAGTATTTTATTCTTTCTGGTGCTATTGTAAATGAAATTGCTTTTTAAATTTCATTTTTGTGTTCTTTGCTGTCAGTGTTTAGAAATATAATTCATTTTTGCATCTAGATCTTGTATCTGCAAACTTGTGTAACTCATTTTTAACTTCTAAAAGTTTTTTGTATGATACCTTTGGATTTTCTATTCTAGATCATGCCATCCATGACTAAAATGGTTTTGCTTCTTCCTTTCCAATCTGGATATATTTTATTTCTTTTTATTGCCTAATTACTGTAGCTAGAACCTCTGGTACAATCTTGAAGTGGTCAGAGCAGACATCTTTGTCCTTGTTCATGATTGTAAAGGGAACACATCGAATCTTTCACCATTAGGTATAATGTGTACTATGGGATTTTCAGATGCCCTTTATAAGTTTTGGAATTTCCCTTTCATTCCTAGTTGAGTATTTTTGTCATGAAAGCATGATAAATTTTGTTAAATGCTTTTTTTTTTTTTGTCTATTGAGATCATTTGATTCTTTACTGCATTGTGTATTATATTAAATGATTCTTTTGCTTTTTTTAAATTTAATTAGTAGACTATTATTTGAACAGTTTCAGGTTTACAAAAAATTGAGCAGATAGTACAGATACTTGCCATATACATCCTCTCTCCTGCACTCTCAAATTCCTCCATTATTAATATCCTACGTAAGTGTGGTACATTTGTTACAACTGATGGACTATGTTGATTCATAGCTAATATTAGAGTTACTCTTTGTATTATACAGTTCTATGAGTTTTGACAAATACATAATGTTATGTACCCACCTTTATAGTATCATACACAATAGTTTTGCTGCCCAAAATAATCTCCTGGGCTACACCTATACACATCCCCCCACCTCCAAACAAACTCTTGGAAACCATTGGTCTTTTAACTGTCTCTAGAGTTTTGCCTTTTCCAGAATGTCACATAGTTGGAATCATGCAGTATGTAGATTTTTCAGAGTGGCTTCTTTCACTTAGCAGTATGCATTTTTTTGATAGTGACTTTTTTTATTGTGATTGTTCACATACTTATACAATTATCCAAAGATCCAAAGTGTACAATCAGTAGCCCCCAGTTCCATCATACAGCTGTGCATACATCACAATTAATTTTTGTTCAATTTTTAGAACATTTTCATTTCTCCAGAAAAGAAATAAAGACAAAGAAGAGAAAAAAAAAAAAGAAAAGGAAACTCATATCCTCCCGTATCCCTAACCAAACCCCCTCCATTGTTGACTCGTAGTATTGGTATTGTACATTTGTTACTGTATATGAAAGAACGTTGAAATACTATTAACTGTGTTTATAGTTTGCAATAGGTATATACTTTTTTCCTATATACTCCTCTATTAATAACTTCTAGTTGTAGTGTCATACATTTGTTCTGGTTCATAAAAGAAATTTCTAATATTTGTACAGTTGATCTCAGATATTGCCCACCACAAGGTTTACTGTTTTATACATTCCCATCTTTTAACCTCCAACTTCCCTTCTGGTGACATACATAACTCTGAGCTTCCCCTTTCCACCACATTTACACACCATTCAACACTGTTACTTATTCTCACAATGTGCTACCATCACCTCTGTTCATTTCCAAATATTTAAGTTCATTCTAGTTGAACGTTCTGCTCATACTAAGCAACCACTCCCCATTCCTTAGCCTTGTTCTATATCTTGGTACCTTATATTTCATGTCTATGAGTTTACATATTATAATTAGTTCCTATCAGTGAGACCCTGCAAAATTTGTCCTTATGTGTCTGGCTTATTTCACTCAGTATATTGCCCTCAAGTTTTCATCATCAACCCATTTTTTTTAAGATGGTTTTGTTCACATGCTATACATTCCATCCTAAGGAAACAACCAATAGTTCCCTGTGTAGTTATATGTTTGTGTGTTCACCACCCTCAACACTATCTATACAAGGACATCTACATTTCTTCCACAAAGCAGGAGGAAGAGTCAAAGAAGGTAGAGAGGCAAAAGAAAAAGAAAAAAGACAGAAACAAACAAACAAACAAACAAAAAACATGACAGCTAGGAAGCAGCAAAAGGAAAGATAACCTTAAATCAAAGTAGAATAAAGAGTCAGACAACACCATCAATGCCAAGAATCTCACACCCCACCACTATACCCCCCTCTTATCTGCATTTACCTTGGTATATTGCCTTTGTTACCTTAAAGGAAGCATAGTACAATGATTCTGTTAGTTACAGTCTCTAGTTTACGTTGACTGTATTTTCCCCCAATACTTCCCTATTTTTAACACCTTGCAAGGTTGACATTTGTTTGTTCTCCCTCGTGAAAAAACATACTTGTACATTTTATCACAATTGCTGAACACTCCAGGTTTCACTGAGTTATACAGTCCCAGTCTCTATCTTTCCTCTTTTCTTCTGGTGTCCCACATGCTCCTCACCTTCCTCTTTCAACCATATTCATAGTTATCTTTGTTCAAGGTACTTACATTGCTGTGCTACCATCACCCAAAATTGTGTTCCAAACCTCTCACTCCTGTCTTTTTCTATCAGTCTGTAGTGCTCCCTTTAGTATTTCCTGTAGGGCAGGTATCTTGTTCACAGACTCTCATTGTCTGTTTGTCACAGAATATTTAGAACTCTCCCTCATATTTGAAGGACAGTTTTGCTGGATATAGGATTCTTGGTTGGTGGTTTTTCTCTTTCAGTATCTTAAATATATCACACCACTTCCTTCTTGGCTCCATGGTTTCTGCTGAGAAATCTGCACATAGTCATTGAACTTCCTTTGTATGTGATGGATCGCTTTTCTCTTGCTGCTTTTAGTATTCTCTGTCTTTGACATTTGATAATCTGATTATTAAGTGTCTTGGGATAGCCCTATTCACATCTATTCTGTTTGGAGTACGCTGTGCTTCTTGGATCTGTAATTTTATGTCTTTCATAAGAGATGGGAAGTTTTCCTTGATTATTTCCTCTATTATTGCTTCTGCCCCCTTTTCTCTTCTCTTCTCCTTCTGGGGCAGCAATGATACCTACATTCTTGTATTTTGTTTTGTCCTTAAGTTCCTGGAGATGTTGCTCATATTTTTCCATTATTTTCCCTATCTGTTTTTTTGCGTGTAGGCTTTCAGTTGCCTTGTTCTTCAGTTCCTGAGTGTTTTCTTCTGCCTCTTGAGATCTGCTGCTGTGTGTTTTTGTTGTGTCTTTCATCTCTTGTGTTGTGCCTTTCATTTCCATAGATTCTGCCCATTGTTTTTTTGAACTTTCAATTTCTGCCTTATGTACACCCAGTGTTTTCTTTATAGCCTTTATCTCTTTTGCCATATCTTCTCTAAACTTTTTGAATTGATTTAGCATTAGTTATTTAAATTCCTGTATCTTGGTTGAAGTGTAAGTTTGTTCCTTTTACTGGGCCATAACTTCATTTTTCTTAGTGCAGGTTGTAGTTTTCTGTTGTCTAGGCACCTGGCCTCCTTGGCCACCCCAATTAGGTTTTCCCAGATGAGAACAAGCTCAGGTCCCAGAAGGAGGAAATATTCAGTATCCAGTTTCCCTGATGGTGTGTCTTAGAGGATTGACACACCCTGTGCTTTTCTGCCCAGCAGGTGACACCTGTCAGTCTGTCACTCCAGACTGGTGTAAGGAGTGTGGCTTCATTAGTTTCTGTTTTGGCTTCTTCCCCCCAGGCTCTGGGGTCTGGCCCTGACTGGAAGGTGGGTACTAGAGCTGGGCCCCACCTCTTTCCTCTTGGGAAGATATGCCCCCTAGAGAAAGGTCATTTGCAGATAAATAGATTCCTTGTTTCTCTGACTCTGCTATCTCCACCCTTGTCTGGGTCAGAGTGCTGTGAGTTTAAAATGGCTGAGGCTTTCTCTACTGCAGAGCACTGCTAGCTGAAAATGGTTGAGGCTTTCTTCACTGAGTTTCCCAGGTTGACAGAGAGAGAAAGAGACAGAAAGCCCCTTTTCAGGGTCAATCTTCAGTCCCCAGATTAACCCATTGGCCAGAAATACCACCTGATCCTTTGGGCTCCCTGTCCTGAAACAGATACGTCCCCTGACTCCCCAAGGTCAGTCATCTCCAAGAGCTTCTGTTTGCTTGTTGGGGATTCAATGTCTGTATTGAGCAGTTAACATTAAAACCCCAGTTGGAGCTGGGCTGAGGTATATTTGCTTGTTCAGAGAGTGCTGCTCTCTAGCACTGCCAGGCTTCCATGAGGGGGGAACTCTCAGCTCTCAGCTTGGGTCCAAAGTTTTTACTTATAGGTTTTATGCTGTAATCTTGGGCATTCCTCCCATTTCAGGTTGGTGTATGATGAATGGATGTTTGTCTCCCTGTGGGTATTCTGGGTTATTTACTTGTTGTTCCTGTTGTTTATTAATTGTTCCAGGGGGACTAACTAGCTTCCACTCCTCTCTATGCCACCATCTTAGCTCCACAATATACATTTAAATATCCTCCATGTCTTTTACTCATTTAATGGCTCATTTCTTTTTTATGTCTGGGTAATATTCCATTGATTGGATGTAACACTATTTGTTTATCCATTCAACTACTGAAGGACAGATTGGTGGCTTACAATTCTGCCAATTATGAATAAAGCTGCTATAAAAAAGTTGTGTGCAGGTTTTTGTGTAGATACAAATTTTCAACTCTTTTTGGTAAATACCTAGATGTACAATTGATAGATCATATTAAAGTCAATTTTTAACTTTGAAAGAAAATGCCAACTTTTCCTCCAGAGCAGCTGAAGCCATTTTGCATTCCCACCAGCACTTAATAAGAGTTATTGTTGCTTCACACTCACCAAAATTTGGTGTTGTAAGTATTTTGCATTTTGGCTATTCTAATAGGCATGTAGTGGTATTTAATTGTAGTTTTAATTTGCAATTCCCTAATGACCTATGTTCTAGTTTGCTAATGCTGCTGGAATGCAAAACACCAGAAATGGATTGGCTTTTATAAAAGGGGGGTTATTTGGTTACAAAGTTACAGTCTTAAGGCCATAAAGTGTCCAAGGTAATGCATCAACAATTGGGTACCTTCATTGGAGGGTTGCCAATGGTGTCTGGAAAACCTCTGTTAGCTGGGAAGACATGTGGCTGGTGTCTGCTCCAGAGTTCTGGTTTCAAAATGGCTTTCTCCCAGGATGTTCCTCTCTAGGCTTCAGTACTCTCCAAAATGTCACTCTCAATTGCTCTTGGGGCATTTGTCCTCTCTTAGATTCTCTGGAGCAAAAGTCTGCTTTCAAAGCCATCTCCAAAATGTCTCTGTAAACTGCAGCTCCTCTCTCAGTTCCTGTGCATTCTTCAAAGTGTCCCTCTTGGCTGTAGCAAACCCTCTCCTTCTGTCTGAGCTTATATAGTGCTCCAGTAAACTAATCAAGGCCCATGCTGAATGGGTGGGCCACACCTCCATGGAAATTATCCAATCAGAGTTATCACCCACAGTTGAGTGGGGAGCATTTCCATGAAAACAACCTAATCCAACTTAATCCCCACTAATACATCTGCCCCCACAAGATTGCATCAAAGAATATGGCTTTTTTCTGAGGGACATAATATATACAAACCGGTACAACCTATGATGTTGAGCATACTTTCATAGGCTTATTTATCATCTGCATCTCTTTTTTGGTGAAGTGTGCTCATATCTTTTACTCATTTTTATATGGATTGTTTGTTTTCTCGTTGAGCTTGAAGAGTTCTTTGTATAGTTTGGGTACAAGTCCTTTATCAGATATGTCTTTTGCAAGTATTTTCTCTGATCTGTGGCTTGTCTTTATGTTTTCTTAATAGTATCTTTCACAGAGCAGAAGTTTTCATATTAACAAAGTTGAACATCAATTTTTTCTTTCATGGATCATGCTTTTCTTGTTATTTCTAAAAATTCATAGCCAAACCCAAGGTCACCTAGATTTTTTCCTATGTTATCTTCTAGAAGTTTTATAATTTTGCAATTTTATATACATAATTTTTTTGGCTTTTATAAAGGGGGTTTATTTGTTTACACAGTTACAGTCTTAAGGCCATAAAGTGTCCAAGGGAATGCATCAACAATTGGGTACCTTCACTGAAGGATGGCCAGTGGGGTCCAGAAAACCTCTGTTAGCTGGGAAGGCATGTGGCTGGTGTCTGCTTTGGAGTTCTGGTTTCAAAATGGCTTTCTCCCAGGACACTCCTCTCTAGCCTTCAGCTTCTCTCTAAAATGTCACTCTCAGTGGCTCTTGGGGCATTTGTCCTCTCTTAGCTTCTCTGGAGCCGAAGTCTGCTTTCAATGGCTGTTTTCAAACTGTCTCTCATCTGCAGCTCCTCTTTTCTCAGCTCCTGTGCATTCTTCAAAGTGTCCTTCTTGGCTGTGGTAAGCTTGCTGCTTCTGTCTGAGCTTATATAGTGCTCCAGTAAACTAATCAAGGCCCATGCTGAATGGGTGGGTGTAATTTTATATTAAGGTCTATGACCCATTATGAGTTAATTTGGAGGAAAAGTGCAAGATCAGTGTCTTGATTTTTTTTTTTTTTTTTTTTTTTTGGCATATTCATATGGTTCAGTTGTCAGGCACCAGTTGTTGAAGAAACTATCCTTTTTCATTGAATTACCTTTGCTCCTTTGTTAAAAATCAATTGACCATAATTGTATTTGTCTACTTCTGGGTACCAAATTCTATTCCATTGATTTATTTCTCTATTCTTTCACTAATACTATACCATCTTGATTATTGTAGCTTTATAGTAAGTCTTGAAGTGGGATAATGTCAATCCTCCAACTTTGTTCTTCTTCCTCAGTATTGTGATAGCTGTTCTGTGTCTTTTCCTTTCTGTATGACTGATATTTGTATGCTGAACCGAGCTCACAATCCTGGTATAAATCACAATTTGTCATGGCATATAATTCTTTTTATATGTTGTTGGATTAAGTTTGCATTTCATTGAGGATATTTGCATCTGCATTGCTAAAGGATATTGGGCTATAGTTTTCTTGTGAAGCCTTTGTCTATTTTCTCAAAATTTTGTTGAGTTAACATACATAACAAAATTTTCCGTTTAACCATTAAAAGTGTACAATGTGGCATTATAAGTGTACAATGTGGCATTAACTACATTCCAAATGTTGTGCAACCATCACCCCCATCCATTACCAAAGTTTTTTATTACCCCGAACAAAAACTCTATCCTTTAAGCAATAATTCTCCATTCTCACCTCCCTTGAGCCCCCAGTAACTTCTAATCTATTTTCTGTCTCTATGAATTTATGTATTCTAGATATTTGTATGTAATTGAAAACATATATTTGTCCTTTTGTATCTGGTTTACTTCACTTAGCATGATATTTTCAAAGTGCATCCACACTGTGGCATGTATCAGAACTTTATTCCTTTTTGTGGCTGAATAATATTCCATTGTACAGATATACCACATTTGGTTAGCCATTCATCAGTTGATGAACACTTAGGTTGTTTCCACCTTATGAACATTGGCATACAATATCTATTGTGGTTCTGGTTTTCAATTCTTTTGGATGTATATCTAGGAATAAAATTGCTAGGTTATATGGTAATTCTAAGTTTAACTTTTTGAGGAATCAGCAAATTATTTTCCACAATGGTTGCCCCATTTTACATTATCACCAGCAGTGCATGAGGGCTCCAATTTCTTACCTTCTTGCCAACTTATTCATTCCTTTTTTTAAAAAATGCAGTAATAGCCATCCTACTAGGTATTTATCTGATTTTGGTATCAGAGTAGCATTGGGTCACAGAATGAATTGGGAAGTAGTCTCTCCTCTTCTATTTTTTTGGAAGAGTTTGTGAAGGACTGGTGTTAATTCTTCTTCAAATATTTGCTAGAATTTCCCATTGAAATTCTCAGGACATGGGCTTTATTTTATGAGAAATTTTTATTACTATTTTTAATCTCTTTACTTGTTATATGTTATTCAGATTTTGTATTTCTTCTTCAGTCATCTTTAATGGTTTGTAACTTTCCAGACATTTGTCCATTTCTTCTAGGTTTTCTAATTTGTTGGTGTATTGGTTTTCTGTCACTACAGAAACATATTCCCATTAATTTAGTGAGTTGAAACAATAGAAATTATTAAATATATTGTCTTCCAGTTTGGTAGGTTAGAAGTTTGGTGCAGGTGTTATTGAGATAAAAAGAAGGTGTAGGCAGGGCTGTCAGGAAGAATCTGTTTCCTTGCCTTTTCCATTTTCCAGACACCCTGTGCTTTCTTTCACTCCTGGTGCACTTCCTCCATTTTTCAATCCAGCAATGGTGGATCAAGGCTTTCTCAGGCTGCCATCCCCCTGGTTCACTGACCACAGTCAGAAAGATCCTCCACTTTTAATAACTATTGGGTTCGCTTGGATCCACCTGTCCATCTCAAGGTCTTTAAGCCTAACCACATCTTCAAAGTCCCTCTTGCCATGTAAGGTAATAGAGTCATTGTTTCTGAGGAGTGAGGATAGACATTTTTGGAGGGAGGAAATCTCCCTGCCACAGTTGGAGTACAATTGCTCATGGTGTTCCCTTACGATCCTTTTTACTTCTGTAAGATTGGTGGCAATGTCCCCTCTTTCTTCCCTGATTTTGGCAATTTGAGTCTTCTCTGTTTTTCTCTTGATCACACCAGCTGAAGATTTGTCAGTTTTGTTAAACTTTTCCAAGAACCAATTTTAGTTTCCTTGATTTTCTCTATTGTTTCAGTATTCTCTATTTCATTTATTTCTGCTCTAATCTTTATTATTTCTTTCCCTGTGCTTTCTTTGGGTTTAGTTTCTTGTTCTTCCATTGGTTTCTGAAATGGAAGATCAGGGAACTGATAACAATTTTTTTTTAATATAGGCATTTATGGCTTAAATTTTCCCTCTAGCACTGCTTTAGCTGCATCCCATAAGTTTTGCCATATTGTGCTTTTGGCTTTATTCATCTCAAAATATTTTTAAATTTCTATTCTGGCTTTTTCCTTTAATACTTCGGTTATTTAAGAGTGTGCTGTTTAATTTTCTCATGTTTGTGAACACTCCAAACTCAGGGACAGATTCTATTGGCTGCTTTGTTTCCTGTATATGGGCTGTTTGTTTTTTTTTCCTTTTTATGTCACCTAATTTTTGTTGAAAATAAATTTTAATAACATATTGTAGCAACTCTGGTAATCATATCTCCCCTCCGCCCCCCAGTTTGTTGTTTTTATAAGGATTTGTTGTGATCACTATTTGTTTAGTGACTTTCTTGAATTAATTCCCTAATGGGCATATTCTTTGTCATATATGGCCACAGAAGTTGCTTTCCTGTTAGCTTAATGGTCAGGTAATGATTGGATGGAGATTTCCTTAAGTGCCTTGAACCAGTAAATCTCACAGCCTTTTCTGAAGGGCCCTGCATGTGTTGGGGCATGAATTCAACACTCTGTTTTGGAATTTGCTACTCTCTCTTACCCTTCATTTCTTGCTCACACAGAGGCTTCAGGTCAGCCAGAAGTAAGAGATTAAGGCCTTTTAAGGTCTTTTCTAGACATGCACACAGCTCTGGACATGAATGTAGCCTCCTAGATTTCTAGAAATATGTCAGAGCTTCTCAAAGGCCCCTATGCATATCTCATCAACCAACCTTTCTTTTCAAGATATTTTGGGTCAGCTTTTTGTTTGCCTCAACTCTACTTACCACCTCAGGCATCTGCAATGTTAAACAATCACCACTGATTGTTTTCAACAAAAGACCCAGGGAAAAGGCTCTTTGTAGTGAGCAACTCTGAGTCTGGTCAAATAAAGTCAAACCCAGCAATTGTGGGTTTCCAAGGAACTGCCAGACAGATTAAATAATGACAATTCTCTGGGAATGGGACTTTTGGGGAACTCTGAACCCCATCTGCCCCTTCCAGTGCATGCGGAGCTGCTAGTTTCCATAGCCACCATGATTGCTGACTGTTGGTTTCCAAGTCTACTGCAGAACTGAGTAGATGTGGATGAGGATAGGGTTAGTTTAAATGCCACAAAGCCTGGTGTTCTTACTGTGATTAAGCCATGTCTGCTTGAATAATTCCTCCTCAGATTGTTGTGCCTTTGACTAATTTCCAGAATTATAAAAAAAGTTGACTTTGACTATTTCTTGTCAGGGTTCTCATAGATTTCAGAGAGAAGTGGGTTTTGTAGGTGTTTACTCTGCTATTTTGGAAGTGCTGTTGGACTCAGATTTTAAAGGTACTAAATTATAATAGTAATTTTCTTGCAGAGTAGTTGTAAGAATTTAAAAATGTGATAGACATAAATGATCCAGTACAATGTCCATATTATTGTAGACAATGAAGAAATGTTTTTGTTTGTGCATGGCGCATGTGTGTACATAGGAATATAATTTTATATTTAATCTAACAGCAGTCTTAAGTTGTTTTTACCTCTGACAATTGCTGTTAACAAAGCATGTCATCACAGTGCTTAGCTTCTTCTTCCTTTATGGAAGTCTTATTCTGAATTGGAGATTCTTAGAGAAGAAAGTCAAGACATTCATTTATACCCTGAAATTTAATGGAAAATGATGAGTGTGTGTGTGCATTTTTATTAAGGAGTGGTTCCATAGCCTTCATCAGATTCTCAACAATTTAAAAGATTAAGAGCTTCAGCTCTAGATCTTTTAGTAGTGGTATATTTGAGTTCTTTTTCTCAAAACCTATCTACCTGGATGTTCACATTTTGTGAGACAGAGCCCTTTGCACTTTCTTCTTAGAGACAGATTATGTCTTAGAACCAGGCAGATCACCAGCACAACTGAAAGGATGGTGTTGGACAAATGCTCAGTTCAGCTTTTCCTTCTCAGACTACCCTAGTTTCAAAAACCACATTTCACTGCCTTACTGCAGCTTTAAGTATTCATTATGTTTTCTTTACTGCAGGGTATTTTCTTTACTAACATGCTTGCAGGGTATTCTTCTTCAATAAATATTTTGAGCACACAATGTACATGGGGCATTTCATGCCCCTAAATTCTAGCTACAGAGCAGTACAGGAAAGTTGAATCCATCTTGGACTAAAGCTTGTCCTCTCGAAATAACCACTTCCTTTACAGCATCCCTCCTTCATGTTCTCATCATGGGAAGGCCAGTAGATAAGAGCAGAGCCTTTTGGATTCTGGTTGGGATTCTCATCTTCACAACTCATTAGCTGAGAAAAAGAATGCAGAATTTCCAATACAAAATTAGGTATGAAAGCAACTCTTCATTTAGAATGAGAAAAGAAATCACAACAAATTACACATTTAAAAAAGCAAACAAATACCACACACATCAGCAAATCCAAAGAA
This sequence comes from Choloepus didactylus, assembly GCF_015220235.1. Classification (NCBI taxonomy): domain Eukaryota; kingdom Metazoa; phylum Chordata; class Mammalia; order Pilosa; family Megalonychidae; genus Choloepus; species Choloepus didactylus. The sequence continues at coordinate 15,817,729 of NC_051316.1, read as the reverse complement.
AATTATAATATTTTATTAGTTAGCTTTCAGTTTACCTCTATAATACTGTAACTTATATTTAAAATATGAAAATTATAATACAAAGTTTCCTTCCTATTTGGCTGCACACTCTTTGATCACCTCCTCATAGGACAATGATTTTCTATAAAGAGAATGGAAATGGAATCCAGAATTTTCTCCAGCGTGGTTCTTCTCTAGTACCCCTTAGCTGGGTGTACAGAGCACAGTAATCTTGCAATATGACCTCTGGCCTTGAAACTTCATACCGCAAGAGACTGGCATAATGGACAATAGGAAGATTACTTGAGCCATTTGTATACCCAGAATGGCAAACTAGGGCTTAGATGTACACAGAAATGACAACAAACAATGTAAGCATATCTCTGCAATCTCAAACTAATATCCTCAACTCAACAACCCCCCCCCCCCCACCCCACAAAATGCCCATAGCCTCTTCAGCCCCACCTGACTGAGAGGGAATTGTGAAAAATTCCTGAACAGGTGAATATTAGAATATAATATTGTTATAAGTTTCTTTAAAAAGAGCTTTACTAGGGCCCTGTGCAAGGGAGGGGGCAGACAGTTTTAAAAAGCAGATGACTGGCTAGACTTCCACTTTAGTTTATTTAGCAGTGGTAGGAAAACAAGGAGTCATTTTTTCATGGATTAAGGCTAGAGCTTTGGGTGGAAGGACAGAAAGGACAAGGATGGAAAGGGTGATAGGAAGGTATGGATCTGGTTCCATGAGCCTCATTCGGTGTGAAACAACTTCTAGTAATGATGTTTCTGCGACTCGGATGTCTTTGAATTAAAAGAACTTTCCTTTTACGTTCAGCTAAACGAATTCCAAACAAGGCTTTTTTACTCAGTTGTCACTCTTTGTGCTTTACATTCCCATTTTTGGAGAAGAGAACATGGTTATTGAGATTCTGATTCTATGAGTTTGCTTATTCTAATTATTTACAATCAGTGAAATCATACAATATCTGTCCTTGTGTCTGGCTTATTTCACTCAGCATGATGTCTTCAAGATTCATCCATGTTGTTGCATGAATCAGGATTTCTTTCCTTTTTATGACTGAATAACATTCCATTGTATGTATATACCATGTTTTGTTTTTCCGTTCATCTGTTAATGGGAACTTGGGTTGCTTCCATCTTTTGGCAATTGTGAATAATGCTGCTATGAACATTGGTGTGCAAATATGTTTGAGTCCCTGCTTTCAGTTCTTTGGGGTATATGCCTAGTAGTGGGATTGCTGGGTCATATGGTGATTCTATACTTAGCTTTCTGAGGAACTGCCAAACTGTTCTTCCACAGCAGCTGCACCATTTTACCTTCCCCACCCATGAATGAGTGTTCCTATTTCTCTGCATCCTCTCCAACACTTGTTATTTTCCATTTTTAGTAGCAGCCATTCTAATGGGTGTGAAATGATATCTCATGCAATTTGATTGAATTTCCTTAATAGCTAGTGAGGTTGAGTATCTTTTCATGTGCTTTATAGCCATTTGTTTATCTTTGGAAGAGATGCCTATTCAAGTCTTTTGCCTATTTTTACATTGGCTTCTTTGTCTTTTTGTTAAGTTGAAGAGTTTCTTTTATGCATTCTGGATAGTAAATCTTTATTGGATATGTGGTTTCCAAATATTTTCTCCCATTGTGTAGGTTGTCATTTTACTTTCATGATAAAGTCCTTTGAGGCACAAAAGTTTTTAATTTTGATGAGGTCCACTTATCTACGTTTTCTTTTGTTGCTTGTACATTTCTGAAGTTTATAGAAACCAAAGGCAATGTATTTTATAGCAAGAGTGTTTGGGTCATGCCAGGTTGCTAGTTACCATATCTGTATACTCCCAGCCCCCAGTTCTCATTTCCCAAAAACTGGCATACGTCTCCAGGGAAAATGAAAGCAGAGCATATTCATCTGTTAAATGAGAGTAGACAAGGTAAAACTCATGTCTTCGTCAGTTTTTCAAGTCATTATGTGGACATATTGGTATGGAATGTAAATTATTTCATGATGACGATGTTCACTGGAGCTCTTGGGAGTCCACATCCTGTTTCTCAAGTTTTCCGGTGGTGGCTGACGTGTATAAATAGAATAAACCAAAGGAAATACAACAAATAAGCAGGTGATTTCTCAGCAACTCTCTTGCTATTAAAACAGGTTAATAATTCCATTGAGACCCCTGGAATTTACTATAAGTCTTTGCCTTTGCTTCTTATAGAGGCAAAGGGAATTTCTCACCAGTAAGGGACTAATAAGTGCAAGAATCACATAAAGACTGTTTGTCCAGCTGGACTTCTGCAGTGAGAGACATACTTAAATAATACATCCCAAATTGTTGATAAGAAGTTTAGACAAAGGGAGCAGAAGAGAAAGATTATATATCAAAGAGACTCCTCACATCTGGCAATATTAAGATACTTCCCCAGATGGAGACACACATATGAAGAGGAAGCTGATCCACCAAAAATTTTTGTAAGCTCCCTGCAACCTCCTTATTCTAGATGATCAGGCACATTCTTTTTTTCCTCTTTTTTGTTCTTTTCTTCTTATGTTTTCTTCTTCCCTATTCTTTTTATTCCTTTTCACAACTTTTTTTTCTGCTGAGAGATTCAAATCCAATTGCATTTTTCTAATTATTTGTTATAGGGATTTTCAAATATACACAAAAGTAAAGAGAAGAATTTAATGAATCCCCATGTATCTATCACCCAGCTTTAACTGTTATCAACATTTTACCAATCCTATTTTCTATCTCCTACTTCCCCTGCTGCCCGGTGTTCTCCAGGAGCATTTTAAAGCAAATCCCAGGACTTTGCCTTTAAATGTGTTATTATGTCCCTCTAAAAGATAGACTGTTTGAAAATGTAACCACAATACAATATCACACTTTCCACATTAACAATAATTCCTTGATATTTTCTAATACCCAGATTGTTTTAAAATTTCCCCAATTTTATAAAAATGAGTAACTTCTCACATTTGTTTTATTTAAATGAGCTCCAATCAAGATCTACATGGTGCATTTGACTGATAAATCTATGGTTCTTTCAACATGTGGCAATTCCCCTCCTTTCTGTTTTCATGCCATATATTTGGCCTGTTCTATCTCCCACAGCCTACATCTGGCTGAATTATATCCTCCTTGTGTAGCATGTTCTTCTGCTCCCCATATTTCTTGAAAGCTGGTGTTTAGATCCCGAGGCAGTGTAGACTCAGGTTTGAATTTTATAGTATGAATACCCCATAAGTGGTGCTGCTAATTCCTGTTACACCACATAATGTCTGTTTATCCTAGTTTTAATAATTTTCAGATTGATCTGTGGCTTGATGTGTTGTCAGCCTGATCCCTCCATTATGTTTCCCATCAGCCTAATGGTTTTAGCATTTGTTTATTGCCCAGATGCATTTTTTTTTCATTAGTGGTTGCAAAATGGTGATTTTCTATTTTGACTGTTCTGCATTTGGTAAACTGGAAATACAGTTTGTAGAGGAAAGGCAGAATAAATTCTTAATTATTCTTCTTTATCAATTTTCAAAATAATTTGAGACCTAGAAACCTACAAGGAACCCATAAGAATTTTTTGTCATTTTGCTATCATTATAAGCTCATAGAACTTTATATATCTGCCTTGTTTTGACACATTTCAGCCCTTATTGTCAATGATGCACAAACTGTTGTATCTTTGGCCAATGGGGGCTCCCCCAGGTTGTCTACCAAGTCCCATAGACATAACCCCATACCTCATGGTCCTTAGCAACATCTTCATTTTGGGGCACAATAAGATGTTTCAGGCTCATTTTGTGCTGTGCCTTCCTCAGAGCTGGAATCAGCCATTTCTCCAAGGAGCACTGGTTCTTTTCAGTGGAAAACCACATTAGAGACCATAGCCTGGGAACTAGGGAAGGGTGTTCACTGCTACTCTCTGGTTCTTGAATCTAGACTTCTTCTGTGGTTTTGTTTTGTTTTGTTAAGAAAATCCCTGTGTGGGCTTATACTCGTCTTTCTAAATTAAATGTGATTTTACAGGGTTTTTATTTAGCTCATTATAGAAATGTATTCCTTTTCTCCCACACCGAAAATTGTGGTTTCTAAGGAAATGTACATAATCATTTATTTGCTTTATCTCTCTGTAGACACACACACACACATACACACACACACAGATACGTATATATTTTTCTCCTTATATTTTTCTAGACAGATGTTTCAAATGCAATATAAATGTTACAATTAAAAGTAAGATGGATTTTTAAATTTCTTTGTGTTTTGTTTTGTATTTTGTTTTTTCTCATTTGGGTAGTATTTCTTCTTTGTGTGGCTATACCTCCAAATTGAAACACAGTTTGGTTTTGATTGTCACAGATTTTTTTTTCTTTTTTTATATGTTATTTTAATTATGTAAAATATTTTCATTTAATTTCAAAGTCAAAACTATATCACAAGGTCAAACATATCTAGCTTTCATCTCCATCCCCTCTGTTCCTGCTTTTATAGGCAAACTTTTTAAAATTTCATTTTTGGTTTATCTTTCCACAATTTTCCTTTTGAAAATATAAGCAAATACATACGTGTTAATATTTTCCTCCCTTCCTGACATGAAAAGTAGCATACTGTAAATGACCTCTTGCTTTTTTCACTTGCTGTATATCCTGAAGGTCATGCCAGAGCAGTATATAAAGAGTTTCCCTCTCCTTTATCTCCGTTGCACACTGCTCTATTGTATGGCTGTGCAATCATTTAGTCTACCAGACCCCAGCTGTTGGATGTTTGGGGTGTTCCTAGTTAGTTACTATTACAAATGGTGCTGTAATAAATAGCATTGTGCATACATTATCTTGCATTTTTCCTCAGTATAACTTTGAGACAGATTCCTATGTATGGTATTGCTGGGACAAAAGGTAAATACATTGTTACATAACCTTTGACAAAGGGTAAGAATTGTGTCAGGATGTTCTTAAGAAGTACAGTTGTCTTAAAACAGAGGCAAGGTGAGAAATTGAGTAAAAAATTATAATAAGGGAGTTGAAGGAACTTCTACTGTATTAGGAAGTCTTTGATGTATGAACTCTCTTCAACCGTATGCGACATTTCATGATGAACTGCAAATCAACTGTTGTGCATTATTTCTCACTTCCTGTAGAGGATTTACAAATGCTGATAAATTTAGTTACTATATTTAAAAACTTAAATCTAAACTCAGTGCAACCAAAGAGATGTTTATTAAAACAAGATGAAATCGAATAGTACAGATTGCAACAACAACAAAAAAATCTACCTGCCCCAATCCAAGATGAAGAATAATTTTTAGGCCCAAATTCACCTGGATTACCTTGGAATCCTATTATGCCACAGGATAAATGTAAGCCACCAAGGTTGTTTTGTTATTTTTAAGGAAAATGTCATGAAATGGGGACTGTAACCCAAGGGCTGCATAGGTGAGTGTTTTGAACCAGGTGGGCACTTGACATCTGCTTCCACATGGCAAGAGTTGAGTAGTAGTTGTCCTTTATTCAGTGATGGACAATGTCTTTATTAGGGCATTAGGTCATGTTTTCCTTGCCAGATTTTAGAAGGAATAAGAGTCTGTGATAAAGAGAAGCTGGAGGAACTGCATTTTGGTAACTTACTGGCAAGAAACCACAATAATGGCAACTCACCGGAAGTGTATGGAACGTTGTCACCAGGCGAATGTTTAGTGGCTCTTTTCTCAATGATACAAATCAAGAGAAATGATTTTAAAGAGAGTTTAGGTTATAGCTTTCATCTCTGTCCCCTCCAAACTATTCTCTCCCTACTTCTATAGGTAAACTTTTTAAAAATTCATTTTTGGCTTATCTTTCCACTTTTATTTTTTAAGGTTTAAAATGTGTATTTCCTATCCAAGTACCTATGAAAAGACTATTGTACAAGTCAGTGAATGAAACAAAAGACTTCGAGATTGCTCTGAAACTGAAGCTCTAAAATTGTGTTTTAAGAGTAGCCTCTTCACTAAGGATGTTTAGCAAATAGACAGCTATTTGGGCCCAAGGTTTTTTTTTTTTTTTTTTTTTTTTTTTAATCTTCATTTTATTGAGATATATTCACATACCACGCAGTCATACAAAACAAATCGTACTTTCGATTGTTTACAGTACCATTACATAGTTGTACATTCATCACCCAAATCAATCCCTGACACCTTCATTAGCACACACACAAAAATAACAAGAATAATAATTAGAGTGAAAAAGAGCAATTGAAGTAAAAAAGAACACTGGGTACCTTTGTCTGTTTGTTTCCTTCCCCTATTTTTCTACTCATCCATCCATAAACTAGACAAAGTGGAGTGTGGTCCTTATGGCTTTCCCAATCCCATTGTCACCCCTCATAAGCTACATTTTTATACAACTGTCTTTGAGATTCATGGGTTCTGGGTTGTAGTTTGATAGTTTCAGGTATCTACCACCAGCTACCCCAATTCTTTAGAACCTAAAAAGGGTTGTCTAAAGTGTGCATAAGAGTGCCCACCAGAGTGACCTCTCGGCTCCTTTTGGAATCTCTCTGCCACTGAAGCTTATTTCATTTCCTTTCACATCCCCCTTTTGGTCAAGAAGATGTTCTCCGTCCCACGATGCCAGGTCTACATTCCTCCCTGGGAGTCATATTCCACGTTGCCAGGGAGATTCACTCCCCTGGGTGTCTGATCCCACGTAGGGGGGAGTGGGCCCAAGGTTTTAAGTAAGAAGTGATGGAAAGATCTTTTTTGCTTTATGCCTCTTTAAGAGTTTACGTGGAATATGTTTGAGTTGGCACTCTGTACTTTTACTGCACCTATATTTCCATAACTCCTTTCTTTTGATTTGGAGGCAGGGGTGTGCTGGTGGTGAACAAAAGAAAGTGAAAGTGAAAAGATGACTGCAATTTTTCCAATTTCCCTCGCCTTTCTCTAAACTTCCTCATTTCTCTCAAACTCAACATGCATCATCTTGAGAGTTTACCATTCTAATTAGCATGGAAAAAAAATCATACCATTTATTCACTGGCTCCTTAAAACCTTTCCAGGAAAAGCCCTGTTTATTTTCCTTCCTGCCTCCAGGTATTCCAACTTGTCATGAAGCTGTTTCCAATGTATCCAGGATACTGAGTCCAGCATAAAGGAATTCAGGCCAGCATACATATTTATATCTAAAATTAATAACTCATTTAGTAATTAAGTTGCTAATGGCATATTTTACTAAGTCTGTTACATAATAAATGGAGTGTTAGCACTTAATTATAAGCATTTCTAACTACACTTAAAAAACATTAATTCAATATTATAAAAAAAATGTCTTGGAGTATTGATGCTTGCTATTAATTCCCAAACTTCCCTAAAGATGAGGATCCAGTATCTGATTTGCCTCTAATCTGGATAACTCTGGCCATCAGTGCTGCTTAAGTTTGGAAAACTTTGAGAAGTCCAAGCAGCATGAGCTCACTCTTCAGATTCAGCTAATATATATTGCCTGGAACCTAAACAAACACTCCTGTCTCTCATTTAATTCCCACAACACCATATGGTAGGATTGTATCCTATAGTGGGAAACTGAAGAAAGGTTGAATGGTTTGCTTGCTATCACAGCTAATATGTGGCAAGGGAGTTCTAATCTTACCTTTATCCTGATGTCTATGTCCCACACACCAGTTGCTTTTCCTTGAGCCAGTGTAAGAGAAGCCTGATCTGAGTTTGACCTCAAGAAATAGGAGCCAGATAAAAGTGGATGCCTGGGAGCAAGGAGTGCATGTCAGTTATTTCCGCATTTCCATTGCCAAGCCCAGCAAGTATTCAATAAATGCTTATCGAATTGAAGCAATTGATGAAAGCCAGATTTTCAGGACTTCAGATACAAATCTGTTATTCTCAAAAGTGCCCCAAACGTTACTAACACACATCTGTTGTAGTAAAAATTCTAATGCGTAACTTTTGGTAATTTTGATTAGTTACCCTTAGTCTAACCCTTTCTGCTTCATCTTTTTTCTCATAAACAGAAATGAAAACAAGTGACTTTTTAAAAAGATTTCTATGTTTCTTAATAACAACAAGCAATCTGCCTTTGAATTGTGAACACTTTAAAAATTAAATCTGTCCGCATGCGCAGTGGGGTCGAGCGAAGCGCACGCTAAGGAGAATCCGTGTCTGGTGCGGGTGGAGGAGAGTCTGATCTCCCCGGTTACAGATCGCAGGGACCCTAGTGCGGAAGTCGGACACATACCTCAGTGTTCCAGAGGCGTCATTGTACGAGCGGAGGAATCTGGTGAAGGAAAGTTGGTCAAGTGAACAGTACAGCCTCCTCAGTGTGCTTAAAGGAAGGGTGACTTGAGGTGGGGCGGCCTCAGGAGGATGCTCTGACACCTTCCCGCCCCAGGACGCTGGGTGATTTGCTTTTTCCGGGTCTGAGAATTCCATCTTCTTTCCTTCCGCCCCAGTAATACTGCCAAAAATTTATCCAGCTTTCAGGCGACCAGGAGATAGAAAGAGGGCAGAGATCAGCCATCTGATGCTGAAGGAGTACAGAATGTTTAGGATTGATTGCATAGATCCAGAAATAGATAGCATAATACTGTGTGATGGTAGCACGGTATTGTAAGTACACTGAACAAAGATGTCTGTGAGTAAAGCTGAAAGAGGTGGGATAGGAGAATGTATGACACCAGAGGTAAAGATAGATGATAAAGACTGGGACTGTATAATCTGGCAAAAACTGGAGTGGCCAATGACTGTTACTAAATATACAAATATAAAAATGTTTTTGCATGTGGGAAAGCAAATGAATGTCAACCATGTAGAAATTTGAAAAAGGGATGGTATACAGGAAAAAACATAATCAAAGCAAACTGGAGTTTATGGTCAACAGTAACATTATAATATACCTCCATTAAATGTAACAAAGGCAATAAGCCAATGCTAAATGTATATGAGAAGGGGATATAGGGGAGTAATATGGGATTCTTGGTAGTGGTGTTATTTGCTGTCTTTAGTAGTATATTGTATTGTATGACATGTTATTTTTCTTTTTATCATTTTTTCTTATTGCTAAAAAAAAAACAAAACAATTTTTCTTGTAGTAATCAGTATGTACAAATGCTGATTGTGGTGATAAATGTACAACTTTATGATGATACCACGAACAACTGATTGTACACTGTGGATAAATGAATGGTATGTGAATATAACTCTATAAAATTGTAGGAAAATATATATATAGGAGTAAAAGTGTTGGAGAAAACACGGTGAGAGGGATGATGCCTCACCAATATGGACTAACTACAATGTATAAACTCAGAATTGAATCTTAGAACATAGCCTAACGTGGACACAATAATTGTAATAGTCCCTAGATTGTAAGCTCTTACAGCAGTTAACTCTATCCCTGAATTGTAAGGCCTATCTCTAAACTTTGAGATGCTGATCCCCTACCGTATGTTGTCACAAACATTGGGACTGGCGGTTTGATGTGCTGAGCCCTCGAGCAAGGGACTTGCCCTTATGAAGCTCATTACCACAAAGGAGAGTCTAAAGTTGTATGTAATGGTGCCTAAGAGTCTCCCCCTGAGTACCTCTTTGTTGCTCAGATGTGGCCCTCTCTCTCTCTAACTGAGCCATCTCGACAGGTGAACTCGCTGCCCTCCCCCCTACGTGGGACCCAACTCCCAGGGGTGTAAATCTCCCTGGCAACGCAGAGTATGACTTCCAGGAATGAATGTGGACCCGGCATCGTGGGACTGAGAGTATCTTCTTGACCAAAAGGGGGATGCAAAATGAGACAAAATGGTTTCAGTGGCTGAGAGATTCCAAATGGAGTCGAGAGGTCACTCTGGTGGACATTCTTATGCACTATATAGATAACATCTCTTAGGCTTTAATGTATTGGAATAGCTAGAAGTAAATACCTGAAGCTACCAAACTCCAACCCAGCAGTCTGGACTCCTGAAGACAATTATACAATAATGTAGATTACAAGGGGTGACAGTGTGATTGTGAAGACCTTGTGGATCACACCCCCTTTATCTAGTGTATGGATGAGTGGAGGAATGGGGATAAAAACTAAAGGACAAATGGGGTGGGATGGGGGGCTGATTTGGGTGTTTTTTTTCACTTTTATTTTTTATTCTTGTTCTGGTTCTTTCTGATGTAAGGAAAATGTTCAGAGATAGATTGTGGTGACGAACGCATAACTATGTTATCATACTGTGGACAGTGGATTGTATATCATGGATGATTGTATGGTGTGTGAATGTATTTCAATAAAACTGAATTTAATAAAAAAATAATAATAAAAAAATAGATTGGGGTGATGAATGCACAACTATATGATGGTACTGTGAACAACTGATTGTACACTTTGGATGAGTGCATGGTATGTGAATATATCTCAATAAAATTTGAATTTAAAAAAAAAATTTATCCAGCTTTTCAGTGGAATCCATATAGGACACTTCTCCGACAAACCAGTGGGAAGGGCCACCGTGTGGAAATGATCTAGAATGCCAGGTTTAAGTTGTAGATTTTATCAACACAAGTTTCCTGAGGTGGAAGATGTAGTGATGGTGAATGTAAGGTCCATTGCTGAAATGGGGGCTTATGTCAGCTTGCAGGAATACAACAACATCGAAGGCATGATTCTTCTTAGTGAGTTGTCCAGAAGGGCAATCCGTTCTATAAACAAACTTATCCGAATTGGAAGGAATGAATGTGTGGTTGTCATTAGAGTGGACAAAGAAAAAGGCTATATTGATTTGTCAAAAAGAAGAGTTTCTTCAGAGGAAGCAATCAGATGTGAAGACAAATTCACCAAATCCAAAACTGTTTACAGCATTCTTCGTCATGTTGCTGAGGTGTTAGAATATACCAAGGATGAGCAGCTGGAGAGCCTGTTCCAGAGGACTGCCTGGGTCTTCGATGACAAATACAAGAGACCCGGATATGGTGCCTATGATGCATTTAAGCATGCAGTCTCAGACCCATCTATTTTGGATAGTTTAGATTTGAATGAAGATGAACGGGAAGTGCTCATTAGCAATATTAATAAGCGTTTGACCCCACAAGCTGTCAAAATTCTAGCAGATATTGAAGTGGCTTGTTATGGTTATGAAGGCATTGATGCTGTAAAAGAAGCCCTGAGAGCAGGTTTGAATTGTTCCACAGAAACTATGCCCATCAAGTTTAATCTAATAGCTCCCCCTCAGTATGTGATGACTACAACAACCCTGGAGAGAACAGAAGGTCTCTCTATCCTCAATCAAGCTATGGCTGTTATCAAAGAAAAGATTGAGGAAAAGAGAGGTGTCTTCAATGTTCAAATGGAGCCCAAAGTGGTTACAGATACAGATGAAACTGAACTTGCAAGGCAGCTGGAGAGGCTTGAGAGAGAAAATGCAGAAGTGGATGGAGATGATGATGCTGAAGAAATGGAAGCCAAAGCTGAAGATTAACTTTGTGGAAAACAGAGTCCAATTTAAGGAACATAAAGCAGCCCTTCCGGCTGTATAATCCTAGACTTGAAAGTTTTCCAGTATTGAAAACTTCAAAGCAAATATTTTTTATTTCCAAGTATTTAAATATTCAACAGACCATAACATGAAATGCCCTCCTAATTGTCAGCTGTTTCACACAGTAGCTCCAACAGATTGAGCATTTTTTAAGGGAGTGGCCTAATTTCACTGGAGACAAATCTTTAAGGTAAAACAGTAATAAAATCTGGCCTGTGATTTCCATTTCTGATGTCTGCAGACTGGCACCCCTTTGTAGTTCAGTGCCTCTGTGCCATTTACCAGGGGCACCCACAGCAAACAGTCCCAATCTTTCTATATAAAATGTATTCAAGCAAAAATTAAATAAATTTCTGGGATATTTAACTATAGGCTTCTTCCTTGTCGTCACCAGTTTAAAAGCATCCTAAATATTAAACCCTAATTATCTTCATTTTAGGCTACAGGTAGAAACATAAGGGCATATGAAAGGATCTATTCAGCAGATCCTTTCAAAAAGAGAGCTTAGAGAATGTAATTTTAATTATAGTAGCAGTGAAAGTTGACACTTAGGGGAAAAAATTCTTAATGCAATTAAAGAATTACACTGTGTGCCTTTTACCTATTTGATGACGCAGAATGAAGGAAAATTTATCACACTGGTTCTCATCGGTATACTTGCCTTGATTTTGTAAGTCAGAGTGGTAGCCTATGTGTTAAAAAAAAAAACAAAAACTCCTTCTTTATTATTTTGAGTCTCATCACCCAACTTTTGAATTTTTTTTCCCGTTAAAATATCCACTAGGTGCCATCTAGAGTTTCATTTCGCTTATAACAGAAGAGATAACAGTTTAAGCACAGTTACAGCAATTTTTCCACCTGTTTTTATCACTTTTATCTGCAAGATAAAAGAGCTAATTATTTTTTAGGTATGTGTACAAAATAAGTTTTATAGATAACACATTGTTTAAAGTTACAGCTGCAGTAAGGGCACAGAAAATCTTGTTACTCTGGGCTGCTTGCCTTTATGGATTTAATCTCTTAGGATATTTGTGAGATGCTAGATATATTTAATTTTATTAATTATCCTTAGGAATGGCTGTGAAAATGCTTAGAAGATTAAACCTAACCTACCCTAGTGAATCCAGGTCTAGATTTAACTCAATATTAGAGGGAAAATTTATATGAGTGTGTTGGGAGGCAGTTTGCCATTTATGAAGGTTTGTCCCTTTTGTTTAGTTTAGTGGCCCATAGTACCTTTTTAAATCCAGAAGTCTAACTTCAGGTGGCTGGTTTCCAAGGGGGGGCAGTCCCTGAATTGCCAGCTGGTATGTCACCTCATAAATATTGAAGAAAGTCTGGATGTAGGCAAGATGTGATCTTTAATTTGAATATATAATTTTAATTTCTGTCTTCCTAGGCATCAAAAAACAACTTTATAAAGCTCACAGCATCAAGAATGTCAACAAAATACAATAGGTGCTTCTTAAATATTAGCAGTAGGAAGCCATTGAAAAATACTAGTGGCCTCCATGGTGAGTGATTTTTGTCCCATGCATCCTTTTTGCTCAGTTCCACAATTTTGCAGATGTATAACCATTGCCAGAGAAAGATCAATACCTTAATGAGATCATGGCAAGAGAACATACTAAACTTAAAGCATACATATACCCTGCTGACCTAAAAATATCACTTTCAAATGTTTGTACAGGATAAACATTAAGCTCTGAGTAACTTGAAGAACAAGATTGATAAGACAATTGAACAGCTTAATCAAATTTTGGAGCTCTTCCCCATAAAAAGCGTCTTCATTAAAAATGTTGACAGTTTCATGTACTCCCAACTTTGTCCTTGATTGAGGTCAAATGGTTACCAACTCATAACTGTAAATTTAAGTTATAGTTTGGATCCCATTTATGCATAAACAAATGAAAATTTAAAATAAGCAGGAGAAAATTTTAACATTCAGACCATTCTCATATCAGTTTTGTAGCAAAAAAAGGCAAACCAATATTTAGGTGGATAATGTACAAGAAGTAGGAGCCTGCAGAGACATGCTAAGCACTGTATCATGCTAAGCAGTACAGTTATTCCTCAGTTGCCATACTTACAAACATTCTTGACCTAGCTACTGTTAAATTAAGAACAATTAACAGGGATTTTTTAAAATTCAAGTGTCAGTATCTTGCCAAGACTTCTTTACTGATTTGCCTCAAGATGAGTGTCATCTACCTTTCAACACAGAAAGATCCTGATATCTCCTATGCAAAGCAGTTGTGCCATTTTGGAGCCAGGAAGGCATGAAATAAAATGCAGTTGTTGTTTGTTTTTTGTTTTTTTCAATTCAGAGAAGCACCTGTTGAAATTCAAAAAGCAATAAAGGAATGACATTATACCTTCCAGGGACATTAGAACTTGGTGAAATGCCAAATGGAAATGCTTTAATGATGGAATCTTACAATGTAAGGAATAAAATAAAACCTAATCATTAGCTTGGGATTCCTGATCATTCAGGTCAGGTATTCTAAACAAGATTTAAAAAGAGAAAGTTCAGACTATTTAAGAGGACAAATTTTAACTTAAGCACTGTAGAAGCATCCACTCTCCTTAAATGTAAGTTCTGTATATTCTTCATTAAATCAAGTCCAAGCACTTGTTCTTGGCAAAAATGCTGGCAATCATTTGTGCCAGATTATTGTATAAACTTGAAAATAATAAAAATGTTCCTTTAAAATAAAATTTAAAAAAAATTAAATCTATTTTAAAAGTTATTTATGCAAACTATTTAGACATTTATTTGGAAACTGGTATCTTCTGTGTCTGTGCTTGTCATCTTCCATGATTAACTGTCTCCGTGCACTTTAAAAACTTGCCAATCCACCAAAGCTTTGTTTGGTGGGAAGTTAGCCTGCCTGGCAGAGTACTTTCTTTTTGACTTAGTTATATATAGATGTTTTAAAAATAAGATGTGCTTTTTGTTTTTTAAGTAAAAGATTGGTAGCAAGCCTATGACTGAAATCCTATGGGTTCATTTAGCATCCACCTTTTTGATTTTTTCAGTTTTGCCTACATATTTTTTAAAAACTCCCCTTTGGAGGTTTAAGGAGGACAAGAGGTAGGGCCCAATGCTACATAAGAACAGCAGTTGAGCAAGGAGAGTCACACATAACAGGGCCCAAAATGGACTAGTGGCTTGGCCTGTTAGGTGAAGCTGGAATGTGTCTGGTCTATCCCCCAAGGAAATGGGTAGAAATAAGAGGCATGCAGGTGAGTATGGCCAAATCAGTATCATTCAAGGAGCTCTGAGCCAAGTCAATACACCTGGTCTGGTTGGGAGCCATGTACCCCGTAGGCCAGTATGAAATTTCTTTACATGAAGACAACCATGACTTAGGGTGCCCAAAGGAAATTTCTCACAAAAGATAAGCGCACATGCAAGAATTACAAAACACATGAGAAAGTCCAGTATTATGAAAAATACTCAGTAGATGTGGGTCTGCAGCACACAATTCACAGGTTGTGCATCACACAATCACAGGTGTGCATTCACATTGATCACAATCACATACATGTAAATAGAAGAATCAGAACCTTATGATAGGAATACCAGAGTAATCTAAGAAAGATATTAAATCCTCAACTTGATAAAAGAGGGAATGGCATCTATATAACAAAAACATTCAAAATAAAAACATGCCATGCCATTATAGCACAAAACATGTAAGTATGAAAAAAATCAGATATTTTTGTAACTAAAAATTTCAAAATGTGGTCTCTATAGAGTACAGATCCAGCTAATGAGAAAATTAGTGAATTAGAAAACAGAACTGAGAAAATCTCCCAGAACAGAGCAGAGATGTTAAGATGGAAAATTAGGAAAAAACAAAGTTAAGAGGATGTGATATAAATTTAAATAAATGTCTGCAGGAGAGAATAAAGTGGGTGTTGGAGAGGTTATTACTAAAGAGGTAAGAGTTAAGATATTCTCAAACTGAAGGACAATTCCTTAAATTGAAAAATTCTACTGAATGCTGAATAAATAACAATAGTAATAGTTAATTTCTAACCTTACCCACTATAGGAAAACTTCAGAACATTAAAGATAAAGAAAAATCCTGAAAGCTACCAGAGGATAAAAAGTCATACATAAATAAAAATAAATATCAATAAAATGGAAAACAGATCTCTCACCAGGACAACAAATGTCAGAACATATAAGATTAATATTCCGCAATACTGAAATAGAATGTCTTACCCAAGAATTCTATACTCAGTCAAAGTATCATTCAAGAGAGGAGGCATGCAGAACAAACACCATATGTAATCCATCTCCCTCCTAATATATAACAAAATAACTATAAAGGAATTAAAAGCTATAAATTCATAATGGATCACATGGTTTAGTAAATTTTGGGAAAGTTAAGATATTGTAACTGCAACTTCCTAAGTATGCTTTTTCTGCTCTCTCCCTCTCATCATCTGAAGCTTCCAATAATCTTTTTTTTGTGTGTTTCATTATTAAATATGGATGGAGTACCAAGGAAAACCAGGCATTTGAGGAAAACTTTCATGAAAGACAGAAACCAAAGCGAACTATCAGAAAAGAGAAATAGAGAAAATGCAAGGAAACAGAGAAAATTTGGGGGCAAAATCTAAGATTAACATCTTTCAAATTAGAAAATATTGCAACCTTGGAATAAAAGAAATATTCTGTCTTTAAAGTAAGCAGTTGAGAAAAAAACAAAACTTAAGTTTTCAATATAGTGGAAGAAATTTTAAAAAACAGTAGAAATATTGGAAAATGAAGTCAAGACATCTATCAGAAATGGGATAGAAAAATTTACAAAATTAAAAGATCCATCTAGAAGGTCAAATATATAAGTAAACAACTTTAGAAAAAGAGAAGAAAAGTAAATTAAGTAAATTGAGAAGAAATTGTAAGAGAAATAATTAAAGAAAAACTTTTAGAAATTAAGGGTACAGGCATTTGATTGAAAGTCCCCCATTGAGTATCCAGCACAATGAATAAAAAAAAATACCCCCACTAATGGATATCTTCATGGAATTTCCAAATCATAAACAAAAGACTGAGAATTGGAATGGCATTAAATTTCTCAACAGCAACATTGCAAGCTTAACAATAAGGGATAAATGAGTTCAGATTTCTGTTAGAAAATTATTATTTTATTTAGTTTTTTACATATTCAAAATTTGTATTGGATGAAAATGAGGGCAAAGAATAAAAGTAATGCCATGCTTTAATTATCTGATTAATAAACCTGTTTTAAGTAATAAACATAGTAAATTAGAAAACAGTTTGCATAAAATAATAAGGGATATATGTTTAGAGTATATGGCCCACTGTTTAAAATACTCATCTGTTCTTGTATATTGTCCAATTTTAATTAGAACTCTGAGCATATTAATCATAGCTTTTTTAAAATTCATTTTTATTGAGATATATTCACATACCATGCAGTCATACAAAACAAAGCATACATTCAGTTGTTTACAGTACCATTATATAGTTGTGCATTCATCACCAAAATTAATTTTTGACATTTTCATTACTACACACACAAAAATAATAAGAATAAAAATTAAAGTGAAAAAGAACAATTAAAGTAAAAAAGAACACTGGGTGCCTTTTTTTTCTTCCCCCATTTTTCTACTCATCCATCCATAAACTAGACAAAGGGGTGTGTGTTCCATATGGCTTTCCCAATCACATTCTCACCCCTCATAAGCTACATTTTTATTCAATAGTCTTCAAGATTCATGGGTTCTGGGTTGTAGTTTGATAGTTTCAAGTATTTACTGTTAGCTATTCCAATTCATTAGAATCTAAAAAGGGTTGTCTATATTGTGCATAAGAGTGCCCACCAGAGTGACCTCTCGGCTCCTTTTGGAATCTCTCTGCCACTGAAGTTTATTTCATTTCCTTTCACATCCCCCTTTTGGTCAAGAAGATGTTCTCCATTCCACAATACTGGGTCTAGATTCCTCCCCAGGAGTCATATTCCACATTGCCAGGGAGATTCACTCCCCTGGGTGTCAGAGCCCACATAGTGGAGAGGGCAGTGATTTCACCTGCCAAGTTGGCTTAGCTAGAGAGAGAGGGCCATATCTGAGCAACAAAGAGGCATTTGGGAGGAGGCTCTTATGCACAATTATAGGGAGGCCTAGCCTCTCCTTTGCAGCAACAGTCTTCCCAAGGGCAAGTCCTGTGGTAGAGGGCTCAGGCCATCAAACCACCAGTCCCCTATGTCTGTGAGCAAATCAGCAACCATTGAGGTGGGGAAGCCCAACACCACTGCATTCTCCATCAGCTCCTCAAGGCGGCTCTGCATATTTTTTTCATTGTTTTGTTTTTTTTTAATTAACTCTTTTTTAAAAATCAACTATATCAAAAAAAATTAAGAGAAAACATACAATAAAAAATACATTTCAAAGAACCATAACAAGGGAGTAAGAAAAAGACAAATATCGTAAGATAAATACTTTACTTCCAACATGTTCTTACTCTACCTCAAGAAAATAACCTAATATAGCAACACTTCTGTGAACTTGTTCCTACTATACCCATCAGAAATTAACAGACCATAGTCATTCCTGGGCATTCCCAGAATGTTAAATTTACCCACGATAGCTTATCTGTTCTTCTTAGATTATTGTTCCCCCTTCCTTAATTGGTCTCTATTGCTAGTTCCCCTACATTCTACATTATAAACCATTTGTTTTACATTTTTCAAAGTTCACATTAGTGGTAGCATATAATACTTCTCTTTTTGTGCCTGGCTTATTTTGCTCAGCATTATGTCTTCAAGGTTCATCCATGTTGCCATACATTTCACATCGTTCCTTCTTATGGCCATGTAGTATACCATAGTGTGTATATACCACATTTTATTTATCCACTCATCTGTTGAAGGACATTTGGGTTGTTTCTATCTCTTGGCAATTGTGAATAATGCTGCTATGAACATTGGCGTGCAGATAGCTGTTTGTGTCACTGCCTTCAGATCTTCCAGGTATACACCAAGAAGTGCAATTGCTGGATCGGAGGGTAACTCTATATCTAGTTTCTAAGGAAGTGCAAGACTGACTTCCAGGGTGTCTGAACCCATTATACAGTCCCACCAACAATGAATAAGAGTTCCAATTTCTCCACATCCTCTCCAGCATTTGTAGTTACCTGTTTGTTTAATGGCAGCCATTCTAATTGGTGTGAGAGAGTACCTCATTGTGGTCTTAATTTGCGTCTCTCTAATAGCTAGTGCAGCTGAACATTTTTTCATGTGTTTCTTGGCCATTTGTATCTCCTCTTCAGAGAACTGTCTCTTCATATCTTTTTCCCATTTTATAATTTGGCTGTCTGTACTTTTCTAACATGCAGAAATTTGTTCATTTCTAACATATAGAAACATTACTGACTTATGTGATTAATCTTGTATCCTGCTACTTTGCTGAATTTATTAGCTATAGTAGCTGTATCATCAATTTCTCAGGGTTTTGCAGACATAAGATCATATCATCTGCAAACAATGACAGTTTTACTTCTTCCTTTCCAATTTGGATGCCTTTATTTCTTTGTCTTGCCGGATTGCCCTGGCTAGCACTTCCAGCGCAATGTTGAATAACTGTGGTGACAGTGGGCATCCTTGTCTTGTTCCTGATCTTAGAGGGAAGGCTTTCAGTCTCTCACCATTGAGTACTATGCTGGCTGTGGGTTTTTCATATATGCTGTTTATCGTATTGAGGAAGTTTCCTTCAATTCCTACCTTTTGAAGTGTTTTTATCAAAAAGCAATGTTGGATTTTGTCAAATGCTTTTTCAGCATCTATTGATATGATCATTTGATTTTTCTCTTTTGATTTGTTAATGTGTTGCAAAACATTGATTTTATTATGTTGAACCATCCTTGCATGCCTGGTGTGAACCCCACTTGCTCGTGGTGTATGATTTTTTTAACGTATCTTTGGATTTGATTTGCAAGTATTTTGCTGAGAATTTTTGTTTCTATATTTATTAGGGAGATTGGCCTGTAGTTTTCCTTTTTTGTAGCATCTTTGCCTGGTCTTCGTATTAGATTGAAGTTACCTTCATAAAATGAGTTAGGTAGTGTTCCATTTTCTTTGATGCTTTGAATGAGTTTAAGTAAGATTGGTGTCAGTTCTTTTTGGAAAGTTTGGTGGAATTCCCCTGTGGGAAGCTTTTCGATGACTTACTGGATCTCTTTGTTTGTGATTGGTTGGTTGAGGTCTTCTGTTTCTTCTCTGGTCAGTCTAGGTTGTTCATATATTTCCAGGAAATTATCCATTTGCTCTACATTATCCAGGTTGTTGGCATACAGTTGTTCATAGTATCCTCTTACAATTTTTTTTAATTTCTTCAGGATCCACAGTAATGTCACCTTTCTCATTCATTATTTTGTTTATATGAGTCTTCTCTCTTTTTGATTTTGTCAGTCTAGCTAGGGGCTTGTGAATCTTGTTGATCTTCTCAAAGTACCAACTTTAGGTGTTATTTATCCTCTCTATTGTTTTTTTTTGTTCTCTATATCATTTATTTCTGCTTTAATCCTTGTTATTTCTTTTCTTCTACTTGGTTTAGGATTGGTTTGCTGTTCATTTTATGGCTTCTTCAATTGATCCATTAGTTCTTTGATTTTAGCTCTTTCTTCCTTTTTAATGTATGCATTTAGTGCTATAAATTTCCCCCTCAGTACCACTTTTGCTACATCCCATAGGTTTTGGTATGCTGTGTTCTCATTTTTATTCATCTCTATATATTTAGCAATTTCTCTTGCTATTTCTTCTTTAACCCACTGACTGTTTAGGAGCATGTTGTTTAATTTCCAGATATTTGTGAATTTTCTAAGTCTCTGATGGTTATTGACTTCTAATTGTATTCCATTGTGGTCAGAGAATGTGCTTTGAATAATTTCAATTTTTTAAAACTTATTGAGGCTTGTTTTATGTCCCAGGATATGATCTATTCTGGAGAAAGTTCTGTGCACACTGGAGAAGAATGTATATCCTGGTGATTTGGGATGTAATGTTCTATATGTGTCTGTTAAATCCAATTCATTTATCAGATTGTTTAGGTTCTGAATTTCCTTATTGGTCTTCTGTCTGGTTGATCTATCTATAGGAGAGAGTGATGTGTTGAAGTCTCCCACAATTATTTTGGAAGCATCAATTGCTTCCTTTAGTTTTGCCAGTGTTTTTCTCATGTATTTTGTCACACCTTGATTGGGTGCATAAACATTTATGATTGTTATTTCTTCTTGTTGAAATGCCCATTTTATTAGTATGCAGTGGCCGCCTTTGTCTCTCATAACATCCTTGCATTTAAAGTCTATTTTATCTGAGATTAATATTGCTACTCCTGCTTTCTTTTGGCTTTAGCTTGCATGAAATATTTTTCCACCCTTTCACTTTCAATTTCCTTGTGTCCCTGTGTCTAAGATGACTCTCTTGTAAACAACATATTGATGGTTCATTTTTTTTGATCCATTCTGCCAGTTTATGTCTTTTGATTGGGGAGTTTAATACATTTACATTCAACATTATTGCTGTGAAGGCATTTCTTGAATCAGCCATCTTATACTTAGGTTTGTGTTTGTCAGATATATTTTTTTTCCCTGTCTCTCTTAATGTCCTTTAATAAACGAATACTGAATCTCTTTAGTACCAAACCTTTCTCCATATCTCTCTCTCCTTTCTTTGTTTCTCTGTCAGTAGGGCTCCCTTTAGTATCTCAAGTAGGGCAGGTCTCTTGTTAGCAAATTCTCTCAGAATTTGTTTGTCTGTGAAAAATTTAAGCTTTCCCTCAAATTTGAAGGAGAGTTTTGCTGGAAGAAGAGTTCTTGGTTGGCAATTTTCCTCTCTCAGATTTTTAAATATGTCACGCCACTTCCTTCTCGCCTCCATGGTGGCTGCTGAGTAGTCACTACTTAATCTTATGTTGTTTCCTTTGTATGTGGTGAATTGCTTTTCTCTTGCTGCTTTCAGAACTTGCTCCTTCTCATCTGTATTTGACAGTGTGATCAGAATATGTCATGGAGTGGGTTTATTTGGATTTATTCTATTTGGAGTTCACTGAGCATTTATGATTTGTGTATTTATGGTGTTTGGAAGATTTGGGAAATTTTCCCCAATGATTTCTTTGAATACTCTTCCTAGACTTTTACCCTTCTCTTCCCCTTCTGGGACACCAATGAGTCTTATATTTGGATGTTTTATTTTATCTATCGTATCCCTGAGGTCCATTTTGATTTTTTCAATTTTTTCCCCATTCTTTCTTTTGTTCTTTCATTTTCCATTTTGTCCTCCTCCAGGTCACTGATTCATTGTTCAGCTTCCTCTAGTCTTGTACTATGAGTAACCAGAATCTTTTTAATTTGGTCAACAGTTTCTTTTATTTCCATAAGATTGTCTATTTTTTTATTTACTCTTGCAATTTCTTCTTTATGCTCTTCTAGGTTCTTCTTCATGTTCTTTATGTCCTGTGCCATGCTGTTCTTCATGTCTTTTATATCCTGTGCCATGCTCTTGTTGTTTGCCTTTAGTTCTTTGATTAATTGCTCCAAGTACTGTGTCTTCTCTGACCCTTTGATTTGGGTGTTTGGGCTTGGGTTATCCATATCATCTGGTATTCCCATGTGCTGTAAAATTTTCTGTTGTTTTTGGCCTCTTGTCATTTTCTCAACTTTCCAGTGTTCTTTTGGGATATGTAGACTGATTCAAACCCTTATCTCTAATTTGTCAGATCTACAGCTTCATGGAGTACACTTTCTCTAACTAACCAGCAGGTGGTGTCCGTGAGCCACCTATTCCCCTCAAGCCAGTTCTCTCCAACTTTGTCATTGTGGTGAGTGGGGGTGTGAGTCTTGTGGGGTCCACACATGCACCAGGCTTGTATTTGCAGCTGGTGTTGCCCACTCTGCATATGGGGTATGTGTCTGAGCAGCTAGGGAGGGGGGCGGTGTTAATGCTCAAATCTCCCAAGTGCTCCTGGAGATTTAAAGCTGTTGCAATAGTCTAATCCTTCAGTTCAGTCTTGCCACAGTTTGTCTCTGCCACTGACCCACAAGTCCTTGGTATTGGCATATGGTCCCTGAGACTTGAGAGTGGGTTTCTCTTCCAGGCCGTTCACTCCTAGGTCCTCTGCTGAGGGTTGACTCTGCTATGTTACAGGTGAGCACCATCCCCCAAGGGAGGTTCTGGGCTGCAGGGCTGTGTAGGGGCATTCCAAGTCTGCTGAAAAGATGGCTGAATGGGGTGTATTAATTTCCCCCTTTTCACACAGCTCTGTCTTCCCAGCTCCAGGACAATTAGCTGAGGGTGCAGGAAAAGCTATTGTCCATGCCTGATATTGTGGTGTGTGCATGTGTTGTTGGAAACACTTCCTGTCACACTGGGTTGTTTGGGGCAGCTCTGGACTGTGGTGCTGGTGCCAGGCAGGAGCATTCCCAGCCCACCAAGAAGATGGCTTTAAGGGGACACCCCCCTTTTCTCAGGAAGTTGTGGTGTTTACGAATTTTCTCAGCCACTGGACTTATTGCTTTGTGTCTCAGAGCTCTCTTAGCTCTGCTCTTGTCTGGGCCCAAATTTCAAGTTTTTGAGGCTTTCTGTAATGGACTTCTTAGAGTAATTGTTTTAGAAAAAGAGAAAAAGATTTAAAAAAAAAAAAGAGGGGCCCTCCTTGCAGATCTAATGGGCTATTGAAATGCTAAGAGACAAAGAGATTAGGGCCATTAAGTAATAATCAAGAAGGCAGAGAAACCGGCTCTTCAGACAAGGAAACTCACCCTCTGTATTTACATATGAGCCTGACTCTGTTTGAGCCCTGCCCTTCTTCATTCTATGTTCACCAGAATTTCAAGAAGTCTCTGTATTTATGTTTGGGTTTTTGTTTTTTTTTTTTGGCTGTTTTTCTAGCCCTATCTCCTCTCTGCTGGACTGACTGCTCCCGGATCCTCCAGTGTCTGGTCTCAGTCTATCTATGTTTGGAATTTGGATCAGCACTCTGAGTTTTCAATAACAGCCATAACTGCAGTTCTTTCTCCTTGTTCCCAGCACTGACAGCCCCTCTTCCCATGTGACTGAGCCTGACAAGGGGTCATGGGTCCCTTGGCCATGAGAACTTACAGATTTTGCTGATCTCAACTGTTCCACACATTTGTGAGTGTTGTATGAAGTATGCCCAAAATCAAATTGCTCTCCAGTGTCCAGTCCATGCAGTTCCTGGCTTTCTACCTACTGCCCTGGAGGAGTAACTAAAACCTACATCTCACTACTCTGCCATCTTGCTCCCTAATCTAGAAAATTATTTTTAATTCAAAATTCTACATCTACCAAAATGATCAATTAAACATAAGGCTAGGTAGAGGGAATGTAAAATGGTGCAGATACTGTGGAAAACAGTTTGGCAGTTCCTCAAAAAGTTAAACATAGAATTAAGACATGATCTAGCAATTTTACTCCTAGGTATATACCCAAAAGAATTTGAAACAGGAACTCAAACAGATACTGTTTTTTCTAGTTTGCTAATGCTGCCAGAATGCAAAACACCAGAGATGGATTGGCTTTTATAAAAGGGGGTTTATCTGGTTACACAGTTACAGTCTTAAGGACATAAAGTGTCCAAGGTAACACATCAGCAATTGGGTACATTCATTGGAGGATGGTCAATGGTGTCCAGAAAACCTCTGTTAGCTGGGAAGGCAGGTGGCTGGCGTCTGCTCCAAAGTTCTGGTTTCAAAGTTGCTTTCTCCCAGGACATTCCTCTCTAGGCTGCAGTTCCTCAAAAATGTCGCTCTTAGTTGCACTTGGGGTATTTGTCCTCTCTTAGCTTCTCTGGAGCAAGAGTCTGCTTTCAATGGCCATCTTCAAAATGTCTTTCATCTGCAGCTCCTGTGCTTTCTTCAAAATGTCCCTCTTGGCTGTAGCTCCTCTACAAAATGTCACTCACAGCTGCACTGAGTTCCTTCTGCTTGTCAGCTCATTTATATGGCTCCACTGATCAAGGCCCAACCTGAATGGGTGGGGCCATGCCTCCATGGAAATCATCTCATCAGAGTTATCACCCACAGCTGGGTAGGGTGCATCTCCAAAGAAACACTCAACGAATTACAATCTAATCAACACTGATAACATCTGCCCACACAAGATTACATCAAAGATAATGGCATTTGGGGGGACATAATACATTCAAACTGGCACACTTGTACATTGCTATTCATAGCTGCATTATTCACAATTGCCGATAGGTAGAAACAATCCAAATGTCCATCAACAAAAACAAAATGTGGTAAATACATACAATGAAATATTTTTCAGCCATAAGAAGGAATGAAGTTCTGATATGTGCTGAACCCTGAAAATATTATGTGAAGTGAAAGAAGCCAGATACAAAAGGACTAATATTGTATGACTCCACTTAAATGAAATATCTGGAATAAGCAAATTCATAGAGATAGAAAGTAGGGGGCTGGGAGGAGAGCCAAATTGTAAGTCATTGCCTAAAGGATACAGTTTCTGTTTGGGGGGATGAAAAAGTTTTGGGGATGGGTGGTGGTGAGTTATTTATGTGTTACCACAATTTTAAAAAAACATAACACTAGAATAAAGACATTTTTAAACATAAAAGGACACAGATAATTTAAATTTTACCCAATCTTTCTTAAGAAGCTAATAAATGATAGGCATTCAATAAGCTAATAAAGAACCAAAATGAGGAACTAAACTAAGAAGAAAAGAGACCAGGAGGCAGGGGTTTTAAAAGAGGAGTTTGGAGGAAGCCCCCAGAAAACAGATAAGAGAAAGAAACTGAAGGCTTTTATGGTGTAAGGCAAATGAACAAAAAAATTGAAATTATGGATTATCATGCTTGCTTAACTCTGTGAAAAATGTTATTGAGACATCCCTTAATATACTGAATTAAGAAAAATCAAATCTATACATTCATATAAAACTTGTAAATAAAACAGAGAAGTATTAGCTCTTGTTTTAGTTTCTTAGGCTGCTGAAGCAAATACTAAGAAATGATTCAGCTTAAACAATGGGAATTTATTTGCTCATGGTTTTGAGGCTGGAAAAAAGTCCAAATCAAGAAATCATCAAGGTGGCACTATCTCCTGTAAGACTGTGGTGTCCTGGGGTTGATGGCCAGTGATCCTCAGTTTCTCTGTCACATGGCAAGGCACATGGTGGCATCTCCTGGTCTTTCCTTTCTCTTTCAGGTTCTGTTGATCTTCAGCTTCTTGATTCCTGTGGCTTTCTGTGTCTGAATTTCATTCTGCTTATAAAGGACTTCAGTAATAGGATTAAGGCCCATCTTGATCAAGGTGGGTCACATCTTAAATGAAGTAGCCTCATCAAAATGTCCCACTTACAATGGGTTCACAACCACAGGAATCGATGAGTTTAAAAATGCACTTTTCAGGGTACACATAGCTTCAAACCATCACAACTCTGGACCCAACAATATAAAAAGTAATGAAAATCACAATTACCACAGTTCTGCATTGAGTGATGATATCTACCCAAAGATTTAAAAAAAAATACAAACACTGAATGCCAATTTAACAAAACATGTGACATAATCATATTAGGCAAGCATATCTCCAGCATAACCATATTAGGTAAAAGGGTACATAACATATGATTCTGTTTAGAAAAGTCTAGAAAATTAAAACCAATCTACAGATGTAGAAATCAGATTGGTGGTGGCCTAAGGTGACCTTGAGTGGAAGAGAGTGGCAGGAGTGAAGGATTTTACTGAGGAAATTTTTGAGGGTGAAGAATCCATTCTTTATTTTTGGTTGTGGTGATGATTTCATGGGTGTATATATATATATGTCAAAACTTTTCAAAGTGTGCACTTTAAATTTGTTCAGTTTATTGCTATTTAAAATAAAATATTTTAAAAGAAAAAAAATACCACAATGAAATACTATTAGAAATAAATAGTATTATAATGGCCAAAATTTAAAAATATCTGACAATATCAAAAGCTGGTGAGACTCAGCAAGTGAACTCAGTGTCCTCCCCCCTACAAGGGACATGACCCTTGCAACATGGGAAATGACTCCTGGAGATGAGTCTGGACCCAGCATGTGGGATTGAAAAGATCTTCTTGACCAAAATGGGGAAAAGAGATGAAACAAAATAAGGTTCTAGTGGCTGAGAGATTTCAAATGGAGTTGAGAGGTCCCTCTGGAAGCTATTCTTATGCACTATATAGATATCACTGTTTAGTTTTTAGTGTGTTGGAATAGCTAGAGGAAAATACCTGAAGCTGTTGAACTGCAACCCAGAAACCTTGATTCTTGAAGAAGATTGTATAACTATGTAGCTTGCACAGTGTGACTGTGTGATTGTGAAAACCTTGTGGTTCACACTCCCTTTATCCAGTAGATGGACAGATGGGGAAAATGGGGACAAAAATTAGATGAAGAACAGGATAGGATGGAGGGAATGGAAAGACTTAGGTGTTCTTTTTTGCTTTTGTTTTTATTTTGGAGTAAGAAAAAGGTTCAAAATTGATTCTGGTTATGAACACAGTAATGTATGATGGTGCTGTGAATGATTGTACACTGTAGATGACTGTAGGGTGTGTGAATATATCTCAATAAAATTGTATTTAAAAAACCGTAAATGAGCAATGGGAGGGAGGAGGAGAATGGGATGTTTTGGATGTTCTTTTTTATTTTAATTTCTATTTTATTTTTTGGAGTAGTGAAAATTTTCAAAGATTGATTGTGGTGATGAATGCACAACTATATGACAATACTGTGAACAACTGATTGTACACTTTGATTGTATGTTTTGTGACTATATCTCAATAAAATTGCATTTAGCCCTCCTCCCCCCCCCCCCAAAAAAAAGAAAAAAACTAGTGAGGCTACAGAGCAACTGTAATTTTCATGCACTGCTGGTTGGAATGCAAAATGGTATAGTGGCTCTGTTAAATGGTTTGGCAGTTTTTTGTAAAGGCAACCTGAGAGTTACCACATGACTCACCAATCCCAGTCCCTGGCAATTACCCAGAGAAATGAATATTTATATTCACACAAAGACTTTTGCATAACTGATCACGGGAACTTTATTTATAATCATCAAGTCCTGGAAACAACTCAAATGACCTCTAACAGGTGAATGGATAAACTGGAGGTACATCCATAAAGTGGAATAATACCTATCAATAAATAGGAAGAAATTATTGATATACATAACAACACAGGTGAATCTCCTAGATATTTTTCTGAGAGAAAGAAACCCATCTCAGAAGGTAGCATATTGTATTATTCCTTCTGTTTGACATTCTGGAAAAGAATGGAAAAGAGATCAGTGGTTGCCAGTGAATAGAGATAGGATGAATAATTGACTACAAAAGAAAAACACAAGGAGTGTTTCTTTAGGTGACAGAGCTGTTCTGTATCCTGAACATGATGCTGGTTACATGAATCTATACATGTGTTAAAATTCATAGAACTACAGACCAAAAAAAGGTCAACATGTAAATTTAAAAATTAATTCATTTAAAAAACTGATGCATCTTGAGTGTGTCTGGCAATGAAAGGGCAATATTGGATGATGCAACTTAAAATCAGTATTTTGATTGTCTCTTCCCTGATGACTGATCAATACTCAGAATGTTGGCCAGGACAGGAGGAGGGTAGCATTTTCTGAAAATTTTCTTTCTGTAAATATTCACCATATAAATGTAGGCTGTAGATAGAAATATTACTTGAGTTCTCTAATGCTCTCATCTCAAAGAGGCCTTTCAAGGTGAATTTTTAAATTAAAAGTTATTATTAAATGATAACATTTCTGGAAACTTGCTGGAAATGATATTACCAAGGAAGATTCAATTTAATGAAAGGAAATACATTTAAGCATATTAAAAGCTATGTAAATGGCTTTAAACCTGAAAGCCAAGGACCTGAAGAATCTGAAGATATAGCTTAAGCCTTGAATTGTATAGAAGACAAGATGAAATTTGCATGATCTTCCAGGACAAACCATTTACCTCAACAACATGTATAAGCACAGCTCATGGCAATACTGTCACAGCTCAAATTTGGACAAGAGTCAGCAAAATGTTGTTCAATAATAAAGATGTTTACACAGTGAGGTCTTTTACTTGTCTGTGATTAGCCAGCAAGGCCTAACTTCAGGCAGTTATCACCTTGTACTCTCTACATGGAGATGGTTGGAGCCAAGTGTCTCTTAAAATAAGCATTAGCAAGACTTTTCTTCTTTGTCTTAAAACCCTGGGTTGAGGCTGACCTGGAGCCAAAGCACCCTGCCCTGTAACTGAATATTTAATCCCTTCTTCAAGAAGGTTATAAGCTACCATGCCTATCTGGTTTAGAAAATGAAGTCTGTTCCTTCTCAAAGACAATTTTGTCCTGTCCCATTACAGCTGTTCCTCCAGTTACAAAGCTCAATTCTAAAGAGAACTATATGTTTACTGAGAAAATGATTCCTGATTAAGAAGAGACTTATCAGATTGGGATTATAAATTGTGATGGTTTTCAGGCTTTATGGATCCCAGAAATGTATGTTCTTAAAGGTAATCCATTCCTGCAGGTGTGAACTCATTGTAAGTAGGATCTTTTGGTGAGTAAGATTTTAACAAGTTGACAAGTGACCCACTTCATTCAGGCAGGGTCTTCATCTTCTTACTGGGGTCCTTTAGATGAGGATGAAATTCAGAGAAAGATACAGAGAAAAAGACATGGGAGCTGAGAGAAAAGACACAGAAGTAGAAAGAGAAAGCCCTAGAAGCCAGAAGGCAGAAGAGAAGGGGGAGACGGGCAGACACCACCATGTGCCTTGCCATGTGACAGAGGGGTCCAGGATCACCGGCAGCCAGTCTTCAGGAAGAATGCAAACTCTTGATGATACCTTGATTTTTGGACATTTTCATGGCCTCACAACTGTAAACTTGTAAACTAATAAATCCCTGTTTTTAAAAGCCAGTCCAGACTTCTGGTAGATGGTGGCTAGGAGAGACAGGGCAAAAAACACCTCTGTGAAAAATACTAGATAAAAGCCAGAAAGTGACCAGAGCACCAGTTCCAGTGATGCACCAACTGGACAAGGTCTGCTAAAACCACAGGGACTGTGCACTTGGTGAAACTGTGAGTCTGTGTTATGAAATGAGTGAGTAAGCCTGCTGAATATCCAGCAGCCATGTGGTGGTGTGGGGAAACCATGGGTTGGTGTTTGGAGTTGGACTAGTTCTTTTTTGAAAAACCCAAAAGCGGCTATGGATACAGCAGCAAAAACCACACAGCGAAGTGTGGCAGGAACAGGCTGTGTCAATGTTTCAATAGCTGGCATGGATGATATCCTCTAGTGCACCCACTGATAATTGTCTTGGAGTGAGGATGGCAGAGGGGAGCCAAAAGGGGAAAATAACCACATCCCTTACAGCCATCTTCCCGGTGGGCTGGGAACGCTCCTGCCTGGAGCCGGTGCCACAGCCCGGAGCTGTGCCAAAAAACCCAGTGTGACAGGAAGTGTTTCCAGCAACACACACATGCCACAATATTGGGCATGGATAATAGCCTTTTGTGCCCCACAGCTAATTGTCCTGGAGCTAAGAAGGCAGAGCTGTGTGAAAAGGGGGAAATTAACATGCCCCATACAGCCATTCTCACAGCAGGCCGGTGGCCCAGAACTTCCCTTGGGAGATGGTGCTCACCTGTGACGTAGCACAGTCTTCCCTCAGCAGAGGCCCTAGGAGGGCACAGCTTGGAAGAGGGACCCACTCAGAAATCCCAGGGTCCATACACCAATACCAAGGACTTTTGGGTCAGTGGCACAAACTGTGGTGAGACTGAACTGAAGGTTTAGACTCTTGCAACAGCCTTAAATCTCCAGGAACACCTGGGAGATTGGATTATTAAAGCTGCCCTCCCTCCCGATCTGCTCAGACACATGCCCCATATTCAGGGCAGACAGCACCAACAACACACCCAAACTTGGTGCACCAATTGGACCACACAAGAATCAGACTGCCACACACCACAAAGGCAAAGTTGGGGAGAACTGGTTTGAGGGGAATGGGTGACTCATGGATGCCACCTCCTGGTTAGTTAAAGTGTATGCCACCAAGCTATAGATCTGACAAATTAGAGATTAGTCTTTGAATTAGCCAACATATATTAAAAGAACCCCATCAAGTTAAGCAAATGCCAAGAGGCCAAAAACAACAGAAAATTTTAAAGCATATGAATAAAACAGATGAGATGGATAACCCAAACCCAAACAGCCAAATCAAAAGATCAGAGGAGATGCAGAACTTGGAGCAATTAATCAAAGAACCAGAGACAAACAATGAGACCATGGTACAGGATATAAAGAACATGAAGAAGACCCTAGAAGAGCATAAAGAAGAAATTGCAAGAGTAAATAATAAAACAGATGATCTTATGGAAATAAAAGAAACTGTTGACCAAATTAAAAAGATTCTGGATACGCATAGTACAAGACTAGAGGAAGCTGAACAGTGAATCAATGACCTGGAGGAGGACAAAATGGAAAATGAAAGAACAAAAGAAAGAATGGGAGAAAAATAAAAAAAATTGAAATGGACCTCAGGGATATGATAGATAAAATAAAACATCCAAATATGAGACTCATTGGTGTCCCAGAAGGGGAGGAGAAGAGTAAAGGTCTAGAAAGGGTAAAGGGTCAAAGAAATTGTTGGGGAAAACTTCCCAAAGCTTCTACACAATATAAATACACAAAGAATAAATGCCCAGTGAACTCCAAATAGAGTAAATCTAAATAAACCCACTCCAAGGCATATTCTGATCAGACTGTCAAATACTGAAGAGAAGGAGCAAGTTCTGAAAGCAGCAAGAGAAAAGCAATTCACCACAAAGGAAACAACATAAGACTAAGTAGTGACTACTCAGTGGCCACCATGGAGGCAAGAAGGCAGTGGCATGACATATTTAAAATTACGAGAGAGAAAAATTTCCAACCAAGAATTCTTTATACAGCAAAGCTCTCCTTCAAATTTAAGGGAGAGCTTAAATATTTCACAGACAAACAAATGCTGAGAGATTTTGCTAACAAAAGACCTGCCCTACTTGAGATACTAAAGGGAGCCCTACTGACAGAGAAACAAAGAAAGGAGACAGAGAGATGGAGAAAGGTTCAGTAATATATTGTTGGATTTGATCTGCTAATATTTTGTTGAGAATTTTAGCATCTATATTCATAAGAGATATTCGTTTGTAGTTTTCCTTTCTTGTAATGTCTTTATCTGGTTTTATCACCAGAGTAATGCTGGGACTTGTGTAACTTCTCCCCTTCAGTCTCATCAAATATATAATTGAATTTAAACAATAGGTGCTACCTCATTAGGTTGTTATGCAGGTTAAACCACTAAATACATGTAAAACACCTATGACAGAGCCTAGTACATAATGAGTACTAAATATGTATCTTTTAAAGTATTGCTTTCTTGGAAGTAAATTCTACATGGTTACAATTCAGTATTCAATTACCATGTTGTTAGATTTCACTTGTTAAATGTTTGTTTATGACTTTTTCTTTGGTATTTGTAAAGTGATTCACTTATCATCTTCTTTATATAGTTGTTCTTGTCCACCTTTGGTATCAGGGTTCGGCTAACTTCCAAAAGTGAGGTGAATAGCCATCCATCTTTTTCTATGCTCAGGAAGTGTTTACATAATATAGAAAATCACCTGGGCCTGGGACCTATTTTTGTATTAGTTATATATTGCTGTGTAACAAATTACCCCCCAAAACTTAATGGTTTAAAACAACAAACATTTATTACCTCATAATTTTTGTAAATGAAGAAACTAAGCATGGATCTCTCACAGGCTGCAATCAAGGTGTTGGCTGGGATTCCAGTCACCTTAGGGCTATCTAGGGGAAGGATACATTTCCAACCTCACTCACGTGAATGCTGGCAAGTTGCAGTTCCCTGTGGGTTGTCTGACTCAAGACAGTTCTTCATGGGCTGCTGGCCAGAGGACCCCTCAGTTCCTTGACACATGGAACTCTCCCCAGGGCAGCTCACAACTTGGCAACTGGCTTCACTAAGGGAGAGAGTCACGTAGCAAAACAGGCGTGACTGTCTGTTTTGTAACCTAACCTTGAAAGTAATATCCCATCACCTTTGCTGCAGTCTATTGGCTAGAAGAAGTGAGTTGCTAGTCCAGCCACCCTCAAAGGAAGGAGATGACTCAAGTAAGTAAATACCAGTAGGTGCTATTATGGGCCATTTTAGAGGCTGCCTGCAACACATTTTAAAGGTGGATCTTTTACTACCCTTCCACTTTCTTCTATGGCTATTGGTCAATACTAGCCCTATACCTTTTCTTACACAATTTTGGTAATTTATGATTGCCTACCAAATAATAATGTTTCTGTTTTCAAAATTTATTTCTTAAAAAATCTAATCTGGATCTGAAGCTTATTCCTATCATTATTTATGTCTCCCCTCTCTTTTTCTCTATCAGAAAGAACATTTGTCTAATTTGTTGTTCATTGCAAAGAAGCAGTTTTTTATGTATTGCTCAACTCTATTTTTTTGTATTTTCTTTCATTGATTTCTGACTTTATTAATTACTTCCTTTTACTTTTATTTAAGCTTATTTTGTGTGCTTTCACCTAGATTCTTGAAAGCTTGGTTTCTTTGTTTTCAATTTTGATTTCTAATAAATGCATTTAAGGCCATGCATTTTCCTCTGAGTACTAGTTTGGCTACATCCCACTGGTTTTGATATGGAGAGCTCTTACTACTTTTCATTTTACAATGGTTTGTAATTTCCATTTTAATTGATTTCTCCTTAACCAGATTAAAAGTGAAGTGACCCACCTTCCTTATTTCTATGGGCATAGATTTTAAACCATCCTTACTATTTTGTTGTTGTTGTTAAACTGTAATTTTATTGCCCTGTGGTTAATGTGGTCCTAGATGATTTTTTCTTTTAATTTTTATTCAAATAACATATATACAGCCTAAAATTTCCCCCTTTTGCATATATAATTCAGTACTATTAATTACATTTGCAATTTTGTGTTAACATCACCACCACCTATTACCAAAATTTTACAATAGACCCAAAGAGAAACTTTGTACAATTTAAGCATTGACTCTCCATTCCCTACCTCCAACATAGCCCCTGGTAACCTGTATTCTAGATTATGATTCTATGAGTTTGCTTATTCTAATTATTTCATATCAGTGAGATAATAAAGTATTTGTACTTTGTGACTGGCTTGTTTCATGCAACCTGACATCTTCAAGGTTCATCCATGTTCTTGCATGCATCAGAACTTTATTCTTTCTTAATGCTGAGTGGTGTTCCGTTATATGTATATACCACATTTTGTATACCCATTTATCAGTTGATGGACACTTGGGTTGCTTGCATTTTTTGGCAATGTGAATGATGCTGTTACGAACATCAGTGCACAAATATGTTTGAGTCCCTGCCAGGTCATATGGTAATTCTATACCTACCTTTCTGAGGAACTGTCACACTGTCTTCCACAGCAGCTGCATCATTTTACATTTCTACTGGCAATGATTGAGTGTTCCTATTTCTCCACATCCTCCCCAACACTTACAATTTTCTTGTTTTTAACTGGTAGCCATTCTCATTGATGTGAGATGGTATCTCATTGTGGTTCTGATTTGCATGTCCCTAGTAGCTAATGATATTGAGCATCTTTTCATGTGGTTTTGGGCCATTTGTGTATACTCTTTGGAGAAATGTCTATTCAAGTCTTTTGCTCATTTTTTAATTGAGTTGTTTATCTTTTTATTGTTAAGTTGTAGGATTACTTTGTATATGCTGGATATTACACTTATTGGATATGTAGTTTCCAAATATTTTCTCCCATTGAGTAGGTTCTTTTTTCACTTTCATGATAAACCCTTTGATGCATAAAAGTTTTTAATTTTTATGAGGTCCCATTTGACTATTTTTTTTTTCTTTTGGTGCTTGTTTAAGTCTAAAGTCTATGAAACCATTGTCTAACACAAGATCCTGAAGATGTTTCTCTGTATTTTTTTTTCCAGAGTTTGATAGTCCTGGTTTTTATATTTAGGTTTTAGATCCATTTTGAGTTTATTTTTGTGTATGGTGTGAGAGAGGGGTCATCTTTTTAATTTTTCTTGGCATATGGATATCCAGTTATCCTAGTACCATGTGGTGAAGAGATTATTCTTTCCCAATTGAGTGGACTTTGCAGTCTTGTCAAAAATAAATTGGCCAAAAAAAAAAAAAAAAAAGTAAATGAACAATGGAGGGGAGGAAGGGAATGGGATGTTTGGGATGTTCTTTTTTATTTTAATCTGTATTTTATTTTTTGGAAAATGAAAAAGTTCAAACTTTGCGGTGATAAATGCGCAGCTATATGACAGTACTGTTAACAACTGATTGTACACTTTGAATGATTGTATATTATGTGATTATATCCCAATAAAATTGCATTAAAAAATAAAAAATAAAATAAAATATACTGCTGCTTTCAAACAGGGTAGACACATTTTAAACCACACAGAGTTATACCTGTTCATGTAATGTTGTTACTCTCAGTTGTAATACTCATTTTTCAATAATTGTAGCATTACAAAACTGAGAACTTCAAAGTCTCCTCACTGTAACACTTGATTCTAAAGCACTCTTCTGCCCTGGAGCATCAATAAAGAGATAGGTTGGGTTATGCTTTACTCCTTCCCTACCCACATAAAATCCTTTGTGGGTCCAATGGTTCTCTAGGGCAACTTCCTTCCAAATAGTGACATGGGGAAAGTTTTTGTTTGTTTGTCAGTTTGTCTTGTAGCTCTGACATTTGGAACTACAGTCACCATGACAGGAGGAGAGAAAACTTTAAGATGAGGCTTTTAAATGCCTCATCCCAGAGGTGGTGACATGTGTCACTGCTGCTCAAAGCTCACTGGCAAAAAACAGTCATCTTGCCTCAAACTAACTGGTTGGAGTCTGGGAAATGTAGGAAAGCATATGGTATATTTGGTGAATTCTGTGATCTGTGCCTTGGTCCACATGCTATATACAGGTTGCAGCTGTGAAAAGTCCAGAAAATCCCCTGGAACAGCAACATTGGAAACCAAGTATATCAGATGGTGGTGCTACACGACACCTAGTCTGGATGTTTGGATACCGCTGGGAAGGGAGCTGCTCTAGAAAAAGGACTTTGAGTGAGTGAGAAATAAACTTTATATATTAAGGCTATTCAATCCTAAAAAAAAAAAAAAAAAAAAAAATGCCAGTCCATCTCTGGTATATTGCATTTTGGCAGCTTTAGCAAACTAAGACATAAGTAATGAAGCCCTTGCTTTCATTTTACCTGCTTAAGAAACAGAAAGCCTGAGACTAGACCCTCACAGAATCTGCAAACCATCACAATTTATAATCTAAGGTAGAAAAGTACCTTAGAAACTATCTAAATTAAGCCTATTGATTCATTCAACAATAGCTTTGCCAGGGTAGGTTGGGCACCAGAATGGGTGATCTGTTCCAAGAAATGGACAAGGTGGATGTTTGTGTTTCTTGGGACTGCCATAACAAAGTGCCAGGCACCAACTGCATGGCTTAAAACAACAGAAATTTATTGCCTCACAGTTCTGGAGGCTTGAGGTCCAAAATCAAGGTGTTGGCAAGGGCTGCACTGCCTGTGAAGTCTGTGGAAGACGACTCTGTTCCATGCCTCTCTCCTGGCTCCTGGTGGTGGCTTGCTGGTAACCCTGGGCATTCTTTGCTTCAGTCCTCACATGGCCTTCTCCATGCATCTGTTTCTCTGTGTCCAATTCTCCCCCTCTTATAAGGGCACAATTCTTATTGGACTAAGATCTCACCCTACCCCAGAATGACCTCATTTTAATTTGCCTAATTCCATCTGTCATGACCCTCTTTTCAATTAAGGTCATATTCTGAGTTACTGGGAGTTAGGATTATCTTTTGGAGAGGAAGTTACAATTCAACCCATAACAGTGGGTAAATAATTTGGGACATAATATGTGGCTCAGTCAATGACAGTTCCACTCTTCCAAACCTGTTCATCAGAAGACAAGGAATTCAGTCTCCTTGTTTTTCAGGAAAGCTCAAGTCCAGAGAGGTGAAGTGATTTACCAAGTTCAGAGAGCTGTAGGTAGCAGAGCTACAACTAGATCTCAGGGCTTTAGATTCTTAGGGAGCTAATGCTGTCCCTTTGAGGGCAGGAGGCAGCATGTCCAGGAGGGAGGGGGCCCAGGTAGGGGCAGGTGTATCTCAGGTGAGAAGCTCCCATCTTGCTCAATGGTCATTCTGCCCTGATTGCATGAGATCCTTCTGTGGTTCTCTTGGCTCACATGGGACCCTTCCCAAAACTGAAAGTAAGGTCAGACTGATCCCATTTACACATGAATCACAGGTCCTTAAGCAAAGGGAGACCAAAGCTGGGAAGGAGACTGTTAAATGCACTCAACCCAAAACTGGCAGTAGACAAGGGAATGGTTAGCAGGGATTTTCTCTCACATCCACTTGTATAATCTAAACATTCTATCCAAGGAAGCAAATTTCAACTGCAATGTTAATACTCAGATTGACAGAAACCAGCAACAAGTCACTTTGTCCAATATAGAAGCTCCTAGGAGAACCAAACCAAGAGGGGAATCATATTTTCCTCTGTCATTTTCTTCCAGGATAGAGTGTTGTCTCATTTAATCTTCTGTCTATTTGTAACAACTGATTCTGGGAAATGTGAACAGAGTTCATTAAAGATGACCTATGAAAACTACAAATTAAATTTCTTCTTTGCCTTTCCTTTATTTAGATTAAAATTGACAAGAGATGGAGCATCTGGATGTACCATGTTGAATTGACTTTCTGGTTCACTAGGTGAGAGAACATCCATGCAGTAAATGACCCCATGCCCCACGGGCACATAGAGCTGTACCAACTGCCCCCTCTGACATTCCTGTCAGTGTG